>NW_026860050.1:0-27500 GCF_026571515.1 Ruditapes philippinarum
ATTTATGTCAAGCCAAATTTTACCTTGGATCTTTAAAGGCCCTGAAGGTTAAATTATATTATTTTCATTGATTTTCTGTAACTGTGTCATTAGGCCACATTTAAGGTAGGCGGCCAAAAAAAAAAAATCCCACAGAAAACCAAAATAGAATTGAAGGAAAATATCGCAAAAATTGTTTTTGAAATACTGCCGTGTTGTATAAAAATTAAATATAATTTTTCAAGGTTATTCAGGAATATTTAAGAAAATCAGTTGTGTCACAACAGTAATTTGACCGCTTAAATTTATGCCTACAAAGTCATTTTATTTTGTGTTATGATTACTATGGAATATGTCTCTGTTTTTAGCTCGACTATTCGATAAGAATAAGTAGAGCTATTGCAGTCACCCGAGCGTCGGCGTAACCACTAATGTTAAAGTTTTTGTAATAGTTCAAATATTTTCAAAGTCCATAGACATATGGCTTTGAAACTTTGCACACTTGTTCACCATCATGACCCCAACCTGTAAACAGGAGGAGGTAACTCTATCAAGCATTTTTTTTACTATCAAGCACTAAGAATAGTCGAGCGTTGCTGTCCTACCGACAGCTCTTGTTTACTGTCTAATACATGTCAGGTTCGTCATCGCCAGGTTCGTCATCGCTGATGATGATGATGTCCATATTTTTACAATTCATCTGCTACAACCAAGCATATATATATACTTGAGTTCTGTGAAAATCATACATCATCAAAAAAAAGCCTTCTTACCCATAACGATCCACTCCTTGCAACCTTTTGGTCGGCAACAGCAAACAGATATATTTTAAAGGTGGCCTTAATTAAAGTGGAATATCTTCATACTTTAACGCTAGAACAAAATCTATTCAATTTAGGCATAAAAAAATAACAAAAACTAGACAACTGGGCAGAAGTGCTACCACCAGATTCGGTTAATACAGAATTGTGTCCTGTACCTTGAACGACCGCCATCATTGGTACAAATGATCGAATCCGATCATGGTAAAATAATTAATGGTAAGAGCAGTTGAGAAACCTTGTTTTGTACCTTCGTCCCATGAAACGGGATCGCCACCATCGGAACAAATGACCGAATCAGATCATGGTGATAAAATAGAAAGGATACATACTCTCAGTCTCTGATCAAATAATTGAAATTTTCAAAAATGCAAAAGAAAGACACCTTAAACTTTGAAATAGCATGTCAATAAAACAAAATACACTGCGAAAAATATACTGATATACGGGAATATACGGTCCCGTATTTTTGACATATACGGGCGTGTACGGGATGTATTTGTCGAATATACGGACCAAGTATACGAGTCCGTATAGGGAACACCGGGTATACGGGAAGTCCGTATATGCATCAGGCATATACGGAATTCCGTATTTGCACCATATACATGTACGTATATTTGTTCGTATTTTTGAAGTATACGGAGAATAAAATCCCGTATACGGACTTTATCAAGGTTGTTATCCCTAGTATACTATAAATATACCAAGGATATACGAGACCGTATTTTCTACATATACAGAGGATATACGGACTCGTATTTTCTACGTATACAGAGGATATACGGAACCGTATATTCTACATATACAGATGATATACGGACTCGTATTTTCCACATATACAGATGATATACGGAATCGTATTTTCCACATATACAGATGATATACGGAGTCGTATTTTCTACATATACAGAAGATATACGAATCGTATTTTCTACATATACAGGGGGTATACGGAATCGTATTTTCAATATATACAGGGGATATACGGAATTGCATTTTTTAGTTGTACACAGGGTATACATAACTGTATTATCGAGATAAAAGAAGGTACAGATACTATCAAAAGCATGCATTTACATATAAGTAACACGTTTACATGACCGAAATGCAGGCTTGTACAATAGAACATGTTTGATTACACACCGTGTGAATTGGAACTGTAAAGTCATATGCTTAAGAACTTTATCTTCACAATTGGAGTATTTCAAATAATAAAGTAAAAACAAAATCGAGTCACTCTTAAATATTTATTATTTCATAAACATATATTCAATATGTATACATATATATAACAAAATAAACATGTCTTCGCTACAATAGTCATATATTGTTGTAAGCCTTATTCCAGAGGGACACATTAATGTAGCGTTGCAACGGAACGGCGATATACCGGTATGTTGCAATACAGAGTTATGAAATACGTATCACGGTGCAGAACATCCGCACCGCGATATTTTCTTCAGAGATCGAATTATACATGTACATTTTTCGATATTTTCAAGCCGTAACCTTTATGAATTACATGTTGTTTAAATCTAGAACAAAACTATGCTAACTTGAAGTTCTTTTCGATTTAACTTAACAATGATTCATATGAGCCACTTATATTACACCCATAAAACATTTTAAAGATAGTCATATCATTTGCTCGTGTTAACATTCACATGTTATTTTAGGAAAATGAGTCCATGGCACAAATTGATAATTACAGAAAGTTCTAATAATTAGCATTAAAATTAAAAATCCGTATTTACAGAAATTCGTCATTCAAACACTGTTCTTAAAAGCACTTAAATATATCAATCATCTATAGGCCAGTGTGACGGTGTCTATTTCGTGACGTAGGAAATGTTTTCTCCAGATATTACAATCTTCTTCGGCATGTGTGTATCTGAAAAAGAGAGTTTTAAAATCCTGTTTAAATAGTGTCATGAAATAGTTATCACAACTTTCCAAAAAGTCTATACACAAGCATTTTTTTAAGCGTATATACATATATACATTTTTTTCTCTTACGCAAATTTCAAAAATTATCTTTATATCATTAGGATAAAGATGACATTTATAAAGCAACCATTTACACAGGATTTAAATGAAATGATTAATCTTTGACGGATGATAAGTTATATGTTTTTGTTATGAAACTTTTACGAATATATTATTTCACACGTGTAATATAAATTATAATGGTATCTATGTTCTATGTAAGAGTATTTTATTGATTAAAAATATATGTTAAACAAAATAACATTGCATTGGGAAAAAGTGCTGACATAATCTTTTTTGATCGTTTTACGATGTATATTAGTGTCGTTAGTAGGAGTCAATTCGTTTGAAAAAAAAATGGTTTAAAATGTACAGATATTTGGTACTCAGATGTAGATCCGTGTTTGCACAATGATATCCAGTTAAGTAAAAGGCGGAATACCCAGCTATACTTCTTATTTATATAAAAACGTAAATCTTAACAAATTTGGATTATTGTTTGTTTCAGTTTCAATAGTTTCAAAAACTATCTCATCACAACTTCACAGCAACGAATGAATACCTTCAATATACAATAGTGTAGATTAATATTGTTTTATTGTTAAGACTGTTTAACTAGGTGAGTTGGCAATAGAATCTCTTACAGTGTTCGATCACTAAAAATAAAGTGATAATTCTCACAAAAATTATAAATCAAAATATCCTCCCTTGCCTCTAGCATTAATCTGATAGTATGAAATCAAATTCAGAAAAAAAGATATACGTATCATATGTGACAATTTCATAAAATAACATAGGAAATATTTTCGTTAATACATGCAAATGCGACAGTATTAGGTGCGCACGTGAAACATTTACGTATCAACGCCATATCATGATATGTTTCACGTGCGCACAAGTACTGTGCGTTTAGTATAATAATTAATTGACGAGGTGGTCAAGTCCACCATCCAGGTGTAAAACAGCTATCGTATTGTGTTTATTATCTTCAAACAGGCTAGCTATAAAAATTAAATTATCAACAAATTTACCAACTCTCAGCGTAATGCAGTAGGTAAGGTTGTGGTAAATATCAATGCAAGACAGCTAGGCTCGGATTGCACCTTTTTTCCCAAAAGTATTGCTTTATAATTATCAATCAAGAAAGAAAGTTTTGTATCATTCATTGCAAATATTATAAAATGCTGTGCTATTTTCTATTAACTTCTCATTTTGATTTAAATGTAGCTATATTTAGCCCTATTTAGCAAGTTGGTGCAAATTTATACGGAATGCATGAGTTCAGTTTGCACGAAATACTCCTGCACTGCAAAAGTACTATGACTTCTACATACTACACACTATACAGGATAAAAATCACTATCATCCGTGCATGTATATCTAAATTATAAAATATCATAACAAAACTACCTTTCTATTCCAATTCATTTTTTCTAATGTAAAATTAAAAAAATATATATGGTAAGAAAAACGCAAAAAAGTGAGACAACTTGTGACGCTCGAACTCGTGATAAAATTAACTTTGCCATTAAGACATTTCAAATTCTGTTTCTTATCTTACATTATATTCGCTTCTGAAAACCTGTTTTACCTATTCAGACAAAGGTTGTTAACTTTAGTGTACATGCACAAAAGAAAATGTAAAGTCACTCTCACATTATCAAAGCGGCGTACTTATCGCTTACGCACGTAGTAACTAAAAAAAATACTATCATTAACATATATAAAAGTCATTAAACTGTGAAGAAATACATATTGTTTTGATACAGTAATATGTTTAAGAAAAGAAAACTAATTTAATAAAATAAAGTCGCATGCACAGTGCATCTATATCAAACAATTGTGTGCGTTGGAGTTGTATATATTTTATATATTTGATTTTTGCATATTATAAGCAAGGATGTTTTAGCATTTTTAAATGCGCTGCAAAATGCTTATATGCCCTAATTGACATCATTTTATGACATCATTCCGCCAACAAGATATAAAAGAGAACCAATGTATTTATAACTAACCACATTTATTCATGTCAAAATAAATGCGTGTAATTAAGGAAATTTGACTTTTCCTTGAGAAAGATTAAAACTCAGGATGTCAGTACGGATGGGAATATATGAGTCTGTGTAACTCTTCTTTACAGACAGTACGTCCGTGTAATTGTCTTATTTTATTCACAAAATACAACAATGTATATATACGTGAACTTACATCTATATTACTTGCTACCATACTTGGCTTCATCTATAATTGCTGTTAAGAGGGCACAGCTGCATTTCTGGAAGATTTAAACACGCTGTACACTGTCCTGAAAAAATCATCATATAACTTCATCATAAACATTGAAAATACTTCATAAGTGATCACATGTGCGAAAGTGTTAATACTGTAGGAACGTGTTCACTTTTATGTGCATGTGTAGTTATGTATGTTTGTATGTTCGTGCGTGCGTGCGTGTGTTACCATATCGCTTTATGTGAAATATAAGTCAAAATATGGAATGTCGAAAAAAATGTGATGTACAAAGGCTTTATACAGTTAATTTATGTATAACGAAATATTTAATAGCTGTTCCTCAAACAGGCGTATGTTTGTGACTGACCCATGCGATATCACCTTATGCGTAATGTTTATCTTAAAAACTAAACAAAATGTTTTAATTATAATAAGAAAAAAAAATATTTAAATTTTAATTATTTGTCCAATAAAAAATCCAATATAAATGTTGAAAACTCAGTTAATGTATTGTCTGATTTTATTGACCTGTCAAATATGAATACATTATAGCACTCATTTAAATATTCGACCCCACTTCGGTTTGGTCCGTGTAGTTTACGAAAAAATTATGTGGAGTATATAAGTCATATTTTGAAAGTCAGGCCAGCTTAATGTGAAGGTTTTCGTTTAATTCGCAATAGCGCAGTCGGTTAAGAGAATGCCTGATAATTGAGAGGTCTGTGGTTCGATCCTTACTGATGACATTCTTTTAGGCTTTACTCTCTCTTTATTTTTGCAGTATATTTTAATGGAACGGATTTGTAGTGTGTTTTCAACATTGAAAAGACATTTACTGTTTTTAATCCGTTTTAATTTTAAACATGAATTCTTAAAACATGTTATTTAAAAAGAGTATAGACTTTACAAAATTAAGTTAAACATAATAAAACAAAACGAACAACATAAAAAATAATCATGTGTAGCTTTCATAATGTTGAAAGTATTAATAAGAAAAACAAACATGAACCAACGCGGTCTCGAACTTAAAACATCTATGGCACTTAGATTATAAACTCGTGCTTTACCCTATTGTGTATAACGATCAGTTCACTTAGTTCATAGATACAAATTAAATTAAATTCCATCGTACAGCGTACATCTCACGGGCCTTCCGAAAATCTACCGAGGATTAATATATTGTGTGCATCGACCGTGTAATCAGTATGTAATTGACAGGTTAATAAAACCAAACAATATATACAATTTAAAATCTGTGCTATCCTGAACAACGTAGATAAATAACCAAGAATATCGAATGAAAAAAGAGTTGTCTGTCCTAAATTGCGAGTAAACTCGATCTTGCTAATTACTAATTATGCTAAAACAATACAAACAAAACCGTTTTAAAACTTCTGGTTCGTTGCTATATTTTATATGCACGAGTTTTAAAATTCTTACACCGACACTAAGCTTCGTATCAATGTAAATATAAGCATATATTTTGACATCAAGGGTATTTATCTGTCATTCTTTGTATTAATGTAAATAATAATTCTGACAAATATTTTCTTATTTTTTATTCATCTAAATGTATGATGATATAAATGAAAAAAAGAAATATTTGTTTGCTATTTTTGTTTCAGATTTGTATTAATTTATATACAGTTAATATAAATAAGAAATATAAAGAAACATGTGTACAGAAACTTTAAAAAAAAAAAGAGAATAAAAATGAAAAGAGCCTTTAAAGTGACTTATATTTGCATCAAATAATGGGAATTTGTATAAAAATAAAAACTGTGAATATAAAACAAGTATTCTGCTCGTTGAACACTCAAGACTGAGAAAGACGATTTTATCTAAAAATTTATAAACATATTTTTTAGAAGTACTAAGCAATTTTCTTTTAAAATATGTTAATCTGTTAAATCTCATAATTTGTGTTATTATATTGAATAGATAAAAAATAACCTATTTTTCGGCTATCTATTTCATAAAGTACTATAAAAAGCAAATAGAAATTTAGTGTGTCTTTTCAGCTTGCTTGATTGCGCATTGACTCGCACCCCTGATTTAAAGTGATAATTGAGATCGCTCAAGATTATTATAAAGTCCAATCAGTTGACCAATCAAGAATACATAGGTCGTGTCACACACACTGATTAATCCTTTTGTACTACCATGTCCAGGGGCTGTAATACCTTGACATCTTCGATGTTTAAATGTCGTAATTTTTAACGTGGTGTCTTTTTTACCCTAAAGGGAAGTAATGATTAACGTATTTTAGAAATAACCTTTTCTTTTTTTTTGTTTTTGCATTTTTTAAACAAATTATTTATTAAACAAGATACAGTTTAGAAATCAAAATCAAACTCTAAATTTGGGGATATAATCCTGCTTTAATGATCTAATCCGGCGGCCATATTGAATAGCGAAACAGATGAAAAAGTGTTAAAGTTTTCTAAAAACAAATCAGTTTAACCCTAAAATAAGCTGTTGTTCACAAAATGCAACTATTCTATTGATCACATATTGATATTACAACGATAAAAAATAACTTTTAACCTACCTTGTTTTGCAATATTCTGAATTTTATTAACCATCCATTTCCAATCGCGTTTTTCTTTTTTCATTTCGCCCGCGCTATTTCTGATTGGTTGATAGGATTCACGTGATACAAAACCAACGCTTTAAACTCATTGGCTGTTTTGAAAACGCGTGATATGCCTATATACCGTTTGTACAATAAAGCATTTAGCATTAATAATGCCACGGATTTATATTAAGGTCCGAAACCAGCATACTTAGTCAAAATAATGCAACATTAAGTAGGAAATATCATGTATCCATAAACGATAACTTTGCATACATGTATAACATAAGCATTGATACTTTTTCATAGGCAAAACTTTAATTATAATGCTTAATCAGTTATTTATTTTTTTATAGTAATAATAATAATAATAATAATAATAATGATAATAATAATAGTAAAATTTATCATATATTTTAGTTAGACAACTATAATTAAATAAATGTATGTGTGTTTTAATAATAATAAGAAATAACTTATCAAGAGAATGTATGTTTTATATTTCTTTTCTTTTCGAGTCGAATTGCCAAAATTCTAAAATATTACATTGCTTTAATAAAGGATAATTAATAGTAACAATTATCATATATTATAGTTTGACAACTGTAATTAACTAAATGTATGTGTATTGAAAGCTCAGTACTTTTATTAAAAAATAACTTTTTATCCATTATCTGCTCAGAGCCTTTAATGGAATAACTGTTCTGTTTGGGACTTTATTCATATTATGTCCCAGTATCTATTATGCAGCAGACACGTTATTTCATTCATAAAATTTTTCACGTAGGTACACATATAATATCATAATTAATATATAACTTACAAGTCTCTTACCAGGTACATTACACTCAACGTTATTTCTCTTAAAAACAAAAAACTCTTCAGTATCACAATTTTGACTGATATGATTTACACACTGCCAAAGAATGTTGACGTATAGTAATAACAATCATAACACTTACAAAATAACATTCACATATTCACATGTATTATGTATTATCTTAAAACTTACAAAATAATATATACATATTCACATGTCATTCTGCATCTGTTATCATAATTGATATATACATATATACATTACATGTAATACTCATTGAAAATTGTAATTAATATTGATTTTAATACATGAACAATATTGACATATGTGTCACGGTTTTAGAACTGTTCACTATTTAGAGGTGAAAAATGGTCGGATAGCACCATGGCTGCATATAGCTTAAGAGTTTTAGTTCGCATATTGCTTGTAAATCTGTGAATTTTTAATAAAGCAGGGGATTATGCCACTGTTCAGGAAAAGATTTTGTAAGCGGACCGAATAGCTCAATCGGAGTCCCCGGTTCAAGTTTCGGTCAGACTGCACAAATCTCTCACTCTATGAAATACGACAAAGCATTTATAGATACAGTTATAGAATAAATCACATATCTTATGAACTATTTATTACACGATGATTATATACAATACTTCTATTACGTTATATCTACGATTTTTACAAATGAGTTTGTTTATAATGAGCCGCGTCATGACAAAAAACCAACATAATGGGTTTGCGACCAGCATGGGTCCAGACCAGCCTGCGCATCCGCGCAGTCTGATCAGGATCCATGCTGTTCGCTTACCAACCCTATTACAAGTAGAGAAACTGACAGCGAACAGCATGGATCCTGATCAGACTGCGCTGAGTCGCAAGCTGGTCTGGATCCATGCTAGTCGCAAACCCATTATGTTGGTTTTGTCATGACACGACTCATATAATCACTTATGACTTTATGTAAATATTTTATGTTTATTGGAGGTGATTTAAAGGCCCATTGGGCCGGGTATATTTGATATGTTGTAAAAATAGATTTGTAAAATAAGTTTACACATGTCATTTAAATAAATTACTTTATTAGTATGTTCTTAACATGATTTTTTAAAACAAACTACGATAATGTTTATTTTTCAAACAGAAATTTACTCATACAAAAACTGTTTCAAAGATACATAATTTTATTTCAAACCAGGGTACAAATGTTAATTTACATAGCACGGCCATGTTCCCTGTCCTGTTCAAGTCACCGTTTATTGCAGAAACACGGCTTGATGGGAGACGAGAAAACTCGGGAGATGATGAATGATATTTTTCAAGAAATGCTATTTCGAATAATTTGACATCATCTATCAACAATACATGTACATACACCCCAGTGACATCCATCTGAGTCTAGCTTGTTAACTTAAATATAATTGGACCTGGCAGCAGGGTACTTCAAAATTTACTTTAAGATAAATCTTAATTGTGTCTTGTTTAAATGACGAATTCCGCCAGATAAAAGGATAACAACAACACGACGCTGCAAAAACATTTGAAAGAATACACCAGCTATGTCTGTTTTCATTTTAACATGTCAGGTTCGAGTCTTTTATAATATCTGGAACAAAATCACATAGAGGACTCGATTATGGGATCACAATTTAATTCCTTTATTTCGTACATGAATTATATTAGAAATAAACAGTAACAATTACCGTTAAGACATTCAACAACCAATTGCGCTAACTTACGTAATCAGAGAAAACCGACACTCGTTATACCCTGCTGGCGTTTATGATCAATATCCGGATCAATATCCGGCTTAATCAGTATTGGCTTCGATTATCGCAATCCAGCACGTGGCTATTACACAATATTATGTCATAAATGAGACCGCGCAGAAAGAATCAAAATTGGGGAATTCGGAACTTCATAAGATTTCTATGCAAAAACGCAAATCTTGATGTTTCCTGAAATAAAAGATTAAATAAATAAATAAATAAATATAAGAATAAATGAGTGATGAATGAATGTATGAATAAATGAATGAATGATTGGTTGATTGATTCAGTGAATGAATAAATGAAGGATGGATGGATGGATTGATGAATGAATGAATGATGAGTGAATGAATTAATGAATGGATGAATGAATGGATGAATGAATGAATGAATGATGGATAAATGAATGAATGAATGAATGAATGAATGAATGAATGAATGAATATGAATGATGAATGAATGAATGAATGAATGAGATATCATTGTAGATTTTTATTTACATATGCAAGTACATGTATAATATTATGTATAGCCTATTTTTTGTAGGAAATATTAAAATGTAAAATTTAAATGCTTTGTGGACAATCCCGAATGTATCTTTGTGATTTCACAATTATTTTAACTTTCACGATTTCAACTTCACAGATTCACGATTTTAATATAATTAATTCATGTTTTGAACATCACAATTTCAAATTTATCATTTTCTCATGTTTGGCTCATCATTATAAAATATTATAATGATAATGAAAAAGAAATTACAAAATAACATGATTCACCATAGATGCAAAATACAAAAACGTATCTAATCGTCAATCGCATTTGTAAAGTATTCGCTATTACACAGCGGTATTGAGCTAGAATTACCGTCTGCATGCTACAGATGGATGTCTTACACGTTCTGTGCACTGACGGTATCATTCGCTATTTCTATATACAGAATCCGTATTTGCACGAATACGGAATTTCGTATTTTAGTAATATACGGACTTGTCATAAAAATTCCGTATATTAGTAAAATACGGACTTCGTACATCAAAATTCCCGTATATTGCGAGTGTACGGAGTTCGTATACTAGTCATATACGGACTGATATAACATACGGTCCCGTACATCTCCGTATTTCAAGTTTCTCGTATTCTTACACGTATATTAATGATATACGGAATTCCGTACACTTCCGTATATCCATGTCTTTTTCGCAGTGATAGAAGTCAATTCAAGTCTGAAAAAAAATGCATGACTGTTCTCAATTTACAGGTTTTTTTTTTCACAATTTCAGGAGCATCACGCTTTTTTTTTTCAAAAATGAACAGGCCCAGGCCCTTCACAATTGTGACAAAAAATGCCCTGTATTTTATTCTTTGTTTCTTATTTTCAGAGATACTGAAAAGAAACATGAATCCTTGGCCGCTTTTTTAGACGATGTGGATTGGGCTATTTGGCAACTTCAAACTTGTAAGTGTTCCCATTTTTTTCTTTCAATTTTTATGGCCACAGCAGCCTCTGTCATATGGTGGCAAAACTGAATCAGATGTATTTGTGTGTTGTCTGGGTAAAACTATATCAACAAAAACTTGTCAAATTGTTACTTGGGTGAAGGGCTTCCAAATTTGTTTTTTTTGTTGTTTTTTTTTTTTACTAATTATTGTTTTTTTAAACTCTTCAGTTTTTTAATTTGATATATGTAATAAAAAATATATTTTTATGTAAATCTGAGAAAAACAAATGATTTTTTTTTTTTTTTTTTTTTTGTAAATCTGAGAAGTTTGCCATTCTGCTCGCTCCTATGACAGCTCTTGCTTGCTTTAAGTTTAATCACAGGTGGGTATTGTTGTTTTAGTGCATTATTAGCATTTAGTTTTTAGGATTGTTGAATGTTGGTCGTCCGCCCACATTAGTTTAAGACTCTTATGGTCACATTTTTGTCTCAATCATCATCAAACTTATCAGGATACCTATTTTAAAAAAAATCTACTTCTGTTTTAATGGTGCGGTGTCATAGCATGTTTTTCACAAATGCATTCTTGCTTTACTTAGAGACTTAAAATTTGGATCAGATGACATACATATTTATTATTACCATGTAGAATGTATAAACAAGGGTGCCATAGTCACAAAATACGCCCGTTTACGAAAAAGCTTTAGATGGAGATGGGGGCATTATGGATAAGTGTTATCTAGCAAGCAAGTTTTTATTCTTGGCACTGTGTTGTTAAATGAACCTTAAAACAAATCAATAGGGAAGATATGCACAGAATGTGTGACCTTGACCTTGGTCGCAGGACCTGAATTTTATGCACGGCACTCAGCCTCACAATGATGAACATTTGTGCCAAATTATATTGAAATCCCTCTATGCATGTAGAAGTTTTGCTCCAGACAAGGTTTTTCTATGAGCTCTAACTGTGACCTTCACCTTTGACCTACAGACTTGGTTTATGTGCAGGGCACTACGTCTCATGGTGGTAAACAATTCTATAAAAGTAACATTAAAATTCCTCCATGCATGTAGAAAATATGCTCCGGACAACATCTGGATATTTAATCATCTCCAGTGACCTTGACCTTGCAAATATTAACCTAAATTAAATGTGTAACACCTGTAGTCATGACAGTTACCATTTGTGCTACAATCCATCAATAAATGATGACTAAATGGTCCCTATAACCATCTTCAAATTTTTATCTGAACTTTGACCTCTATGTGTAACCTTGACTTTGGTCGCAGGGATCTGAATTTTGCATGCGACACTCAGCCTCACAATGGTGAACATTTGTGCCAATTTATATTGAAAACCCCCTATGAATGTAGAAGTTTTGCTCCGGACAAGTGTTTTTCAATGAGCTCTAAGTGTGACCTTGACCTTTGACCTGGAGACCTGGATCATGCATGGAGCAATACATAAAATAATTATCATGCTGGTGAACATTTCCATAAAGTATTATAAAAATTCTTCCATACATGTAGGAGATATGCTCCAGACAAAATCTGGATATTTCACCATCTTTAGTGACCTTGACCTTGCATATATTGACCTAAAGTACATGTGTCACAGCCGTAGTCATTATAATGACCATTTGTGTTACAATCCCTCAATAAATTATGATTAAATCGTCCCTATACACATCTTCATATTTTTATCTTTTTTTAAACGGGCGTATAAAAAGTACATGTAATTTAATAACTAAAAAATTCTGATTTAAGATTTTATTCTAGGGAAATACATTTCCTTACAATTCTTAATCTTTGAATGAGCTGAAATGATATTTACTTGAAAATTAAAATATAATTAAATTTCTATGAGAAAGTATTTACATTTGATAAGGTAATTACTGTATGATCTTTATGAACAAATACCAAGTCTACAGAACACCATAGTTATCACAGTTAAGAATCTTGACCAATGAATGAAACATGTGTAAATAAATGTTACATTCTTTAGAACATACTCAAGTCCAAGAAAGAGGATTATTTCATGCCCTTTGATTAAATTCTATTTTTAGAATTGAAAGTGAAAATAGATCAAGGGGAGTAATTGTGTAAGTCATTTATGAACAAAGTAATAACTTTGTTGTCTCCCTTTGATTAAATTCTATTTACAAAATCTGGATATTTCATCATCTTTAGTGACCTTGACCTTGTATATATTGAACTAAATTATATGTATCACAGCCATAGTCTTGATAATGACCATTTGTGTTACAATCCCTCAATAAATGATGACTAAATGGTCCATATACACATCTTCATATTTTTATGTGAACTTTGACCTCTATGTGTGACCTTGACCTTGGCCGCAAGGACCTGAATCTTGCACGCGACACTCTGCCTCACAATGGTGAACATTTGTGCCAAGTAATATTGAAATCCCTCTATACATGTGGAAGTTTTGCTCCGGACAAGCATTTTTCAATGAGCTCTAAGTGTGACCTTGACCTTTGACCTAGAGACCTGGTTCATGTGCGCGACACTGCTCCTCATAGTGGTGAACATTTATATGAAGTTTCATTAAAATCCCTCCATACATGTAGGAGATATGCTCCGGACAAAATTGGACGCCGCCCGCCCGCCCGCCAGGGGCGTTCCCATAATACGTCCCGTTTTTCAAACGGGCGTATAAAAAGCTTAATACTTTTGTTGTCCAAAACAGTAACCTTCAAACTATTTTAATTTGCATGTCACATTTGAGTGTATTTATTTATTAGTTATAAAAAGATTGTCCCATCAAAATTTACCCTGCTCTAGTTTGTCATTAATTGTACATTCATCCTACAAAGTCTCCTAGAAACACACTTGCATTATTGATATTTTTTACAAAGCCTTTACAGAATAATAGGACAAAATATCTCTATTAATATAATGAACAATGAAATGATGGGTCAGGTGAGCGATCTAGGGCCCTCTTGTATAATTTGATAGGTCTGTTTGCTATTTACACAAGAGTATTCCAGGTTCTTTATTTGTGACTTTCACCTAAAGTAACTTTGAACTTGTAGGCACAAAGCAAGAGATGTTGCCTTACCTGATGAAGTAAGACCATTACCTAATGAAGATCCAGAAACCCCAGACACTGTCATGCCCAACATAGCTTCAGATACAGTCTTATTTGAGAAACTAACTAACACAACCATAACTGAGGGAGCTATAGACAAAGCCCTACTTCAGAATCATATAGACACAGCCAAAGTTGTGGAAGCGATAGACACAGCCCAAGTTGAAGAAGCTACAGCCTTAACTAAGTAATAAATAAAGCACTACTGTTTCTTTATACATTTGAAAACAGCTTATTTAACATTTTCAACTAAACAACAAAAACAAGAATAAACTCTGGGTAGGCAACCCTTAGAGGAAAGAGGATAAAGCTAAACAATGTAGACAAAGAAAAAAAGGGAGAAATCTATGTGTTGCGTAGATCTAATAAAACTGAAGAAGATTCTGATGAAGAACCATCATATGAAGGCACTGGTAAAACTGTGGATATATCGCAATATGGTCCATGTCCTAATTGTTATGGATGGATTGTTTGTCGCTCTTTGAAAAGACATATGAATGTGTGTTCATCCGAGAACTATTCCTCAAAGCGCTCTTTGATGGTATTTGATATTATCATGGGAAAGTTACCAGAAGAAGAAGAGACATCTCAAGCTTTAGTAAATGAGGTTTTCCCTGTAATAAAAAAGATGATATAGCTGAAATTGCATGCCACAACTCGCTGATAATAAACCTAGGAAATCAGTGGATGAAGCCAACAGGGGAAATGAGATAATGAGGAAATATTATACCAGCTCTGTGATGGGCTTAGAAGCCAAACTGAAACAGGCCACTCAAAAACTTTCCAACACAACTTTAGAAATGAGTAAATATTTGGCACCGAAGTATTTTGAAGTTGCTACAAAGGCAGCCGTAGTGTGCTGCCATGCAGAGGATGAAGAAGATTTAAAGGCCCCTAGCAATGCTTTAAAATTAGGGCATGATATAAAGAGAATGGTTGATGCGAAACTTGCCAAAGCAATCATACAAGAAGATAATGATGAGCAAAAAGAAGCCCAAGACTTCCTCAGACTTATGTCAATGCAGTGGGGCCTTCGAGTTACAAAGTTAGCAAGATGTGTTTTAATTGAACGCTCGTTTAATCAAGTAAAAGAGCTACCTCTTCCTGATGATGTAAAAAAACTGTCAGTGCACCTTCAAAAAGAATTGTCAGGTGTTGATTTGGAAGACTGTACTTTCTGTAACTTCAGGAAAATCGCTATATTGACGTTAACCAGAATAACACTTTTCAACAGGAGAAGATGCCATGAAGTGCAGGCTTTAAGAGGAATTCAAATGTCTTAAACTACCAGGACAGAAACGAATAGAAACGAATAGAAAAAATAATGAAAGTAAGCTTATCAAAGAATGGAGAAATACACAAACGAAAGAGAGACACCATTAAGAAAAAGCTAAGCAATATGATGATAAAATTAAGAAACAAGTAACATTATGATTTTCAGGTTAAAGTGCTGAAAATGTGAACCCAAAAAGTTATTTTTTGCCTCGCTGTCTCCTCTGACACTCGTGCTAGTCTGAATTGGATTATTTGTTCATTTTTCAAAAAATTAAAAAAAGTCTAGGGTTGCCTACCCAGAATTTATTCTTGTTTTTGTTGTTTAGTTGAAAATGTTAAATAAGCTGTTTTCAAATGTAAAAAGAAACAGTAGTGCTTAATACATACATGCCATAACGTCCCTGATGCCCGGGATTGTCCCGGAAATCGGGTGTCTGTCCCGGAGATGTCCCGGGCATCGATTTGATCCCGGAAAAAAAATCATGATATTTTGCAAAATTTTCATAAATTTTCTTAAATCAAATCTCGCACATTTCACCTCTAGATCGTAAAACATAATCTGACCTGGTACACATAATACACAGGAACGTTGACACTTACAAGTTTACAATATACAGCCCCCCAATTATCGACTGTCGATTCCCCTCGGCAATAGATTCTTCATGCATCGGCAATTAACTTTCTCTGTTGAATTCGGCAGCGTTTAATGGTCGGGTTAATTAACTGTTTACGGCCCTTAACAATTATCGTTAATCCCCGATAATCATTAATTTTTAGATCAATCGCTAAATTGCCGAAAGTCTAATTATTACAAACAATGTAAATATATCTATCAAATAAAAAAATTAAAGGTGTCAAATAAATCACCTTGCTGTGTTTGTTTTTATTGACTGAAGAATTGCATTACGTGACATGTAGTAATTATTATGACTTTAAGATATAACGGGTGAACAACATGGCTGCGCCCATTCACCGAGTTTATAACTTACAACTTACTTGCTTTTAGGGAATAATAAATTAAATAAAGAAATACTTTTAAAATGATAAATATGTCGACCTAAAAGACAACTTATAAAACTAGTAAGTTAACTGTTTATCATTAAAATTCAGGAGAAAGTCGTCCTAATTTAATAACGTTATACGATTGACACCCCCCCCCCCCCCCCCCCGACTTTTCCACAACTGCCTACAGATCCATTATTGCCGCGATGAAAAGTGTCCCGGAAAGCTGTCCAAAAATTATGGCATGTATGCTTAATAGTTTAAATGTTTAAAAACAGTTTTAAAGACAGTTGGCAAGAAGCACTTCTAAACAAATATTTACTTTCTGCAACAAATTTAAATTTGTTTGTGTTGGTGCATTCCATAACTATATGTTAATAATTAACTGTGAAATATATTGAAATAATTACATTATTTTCCATAAACTTAGGCTTTATTTTGTTAGTATTCAGTATAAAATGTATTTTGATTACAAGGTGACTGTCAATTTTATGTATTGATTTTTTTAAAGGACAACTGCTTTGCCAGTGGTATAACAGATGATTGCTTGTCATTGTTGCATATCACACTTATGTTTATGTGCCTTTGTGATGACTGATGCTGGGCAATGCATTAAGTAAAGAGTTAAGTCTATTGAATCAAAATACCTTTTACATTTTTTCAGGGGCATTTGTCACTTTGCTCAACAGCTCTTGTTCATTTAATTGATTGATTATGTTAGATGGATCAGTATCACATCTGCCTACTTTTTTTGTTTCCTTTTTGTTGCGTTTTGTCATTGTATTTCACGGAGCAAGTTGGGAAAGTCTTGTTAAATCTTGCATTAACTTAATTTCAAAACTGTTATATTGACACATTTTTTTTAGATATTATTGTAATAAAAAATGCACAAAAGTTTGTTTCTTTATATCATTGATAAAATGAAAGTACATTGCAAATTTTTCCTCTGCTTTTTTGAAGACAGATATTACCATGAGTAATCAGTAATCAGTGTTAGTTAACCTTTTTAGTTTTTTGTTTATGGTGCATCATTTTAATATTAATTAACCTATAACAAAATAACTTCATATTTGAGTTTACCTCTAACACCCATTTTCAGGTCAAAAGGTCAATGTCACTAAAAAAAATTCAATGGGCTGTAAAATAATAATGCATATACCTTGATGAGTTCCGCCTGCCACACCGATTCTCAGGTTAAAGGTCACATGGACCATACATGTATGTATGTATGTAGTTATGTAATTGGCCATAAAAAATGATATATTCAGGGACTTGAATATTAGAATATAGATATACTTCCATGAAATTTACCTTCATCTATTTATGTCAAAGGACAATGTCACTGGTACTGATATTTTTTTAAAATGTTACAGGCCATATTGAAAGTGCATATAACTAGGACTACATCTTGATGAGCTCTACCTCTCTGAAATATTTTCAGGTTCAAAGGTAAAGGTCAATTGGACTTGTTTTAAGAAATGCAACTGGTCATAAAATGAACGTGCATTTACCCAGTAACTTCAAACTTCTACATGGATGAACCTCATTGACTTCTTCCTGCCACTTAAAGTTTCAGGTCAAAGCCTCTTGCAACCTGTAAAATGAAAGTGCATATGACTTGTAACTTCAAACATCATTTTTGAATGTAATTTTATCATTTCAACCTTCTACACCTATTTTCAAGTCATTATGCCAGAGGTCAAGTTCACTGGCATCTGTTTTAAAATTGGTGATGAAATGACCAGGAACTCCAAACTTCATGCATGGATGCACATTGATGATTTCTACCTCCTTCAGTCATTTGTGGTCATAAGGTCAAGGTTAAATGTGTAAATCGTGCTTTTTACTAATCCAGACCCATGCTGCTCATTTGACAGCTCTTGTTTAAAAAACAAATTGGCTTTTAACTTTTTTAAAGTTTGTAGTTTGTTCTCAATGAGAGTCCATGATGCTTAGAATAAATAGAATGTCCTGAAAGAAAATTTAACTTTACTGAAGTTGTCTCTGTATTTTTTTTTTGCGCTTTGACATACTTGTTTAATATTAGAATTATGTATGTTCATGAAAATTAATCAATATCTTTGATGTGAAAGCATGACCTTATGTTGAAAATAAAATATATTTTATCTTGAAATTCTTGTTGAGTTTACATCTCAATTGATTAAGAAGAAAGGAAAATAAAAAAAAATATATATACAGTAGAGCTCCACCATAAACCACCCGTTTGCATGACCAGTCTGCTATTACGATCAATTTTTCAAAGATTTTTTTTCTTATTAGAGTCTTTCTATCCAAAATTGAGACCAACCTGCTTTTGCCTAATACAACTATTTTTTCCAAACAATAATTTTGCATGTATTTAGACCATACCTGTTAAATTGTTTAACCATGTGTGACAACACTAATTTTCTGTCAACTGCTGTAGTCAGTATTGTACTTAATTATTAACCCTTGTCCTAACAACATCATGAACAAGTTATTGCAGTTGCTAATTGAAAGATATAATTATTGTCAGATATTCTTCATGTTAAGGTTTTCCTTTTTTTTAATGGTAACAAAAATAAACAATTTGTAACAAGAAAATAGAAGGCTTTGTTAATTAATAATGATATTTTCCGATTTAAATTTAGTTTACCTGTTTATTATTCTTGAAAGTTTTGTTCATAACTTCTGCTTTCAGTTAATACAGTGATACCTTCTAAACGGGTGTTTTTAGCTTGAGTATTCCATAAGAGTAAGTAGAGCTATACCAGTCGGCGTAATCACTTGTGTTTTGTAACATCTCAAATATTTTCAAAGTCTGTTTACATATGTCTTTGAAACTTTGCACACATGTTCAACATCATAACTCCCAACATGTACACAGGAGGAGATAAATCTATCAAGCATTTAGACAGGATTATGTCCCTTTTTCAACTTACAATTAACGTTTAAGTTTTTGTACCACCTGAAAATAAAGTTGATTATTGGCTTTGAAACTGCACATTTGCTTACCATCATGCCCTAAATGTGATCACTGGAGGAGGTAACTCTATCAAGCATTTATCAGAATAATGCCCCTTTTTGACTTCGAATTTACATTAAAGTTGGTATACCACCTCATATTTTCATATTACATTGATAGTTTGCTTAAATACAAGTTGAAATTTTATACACTTCTTTGAGAGCCTAATAAGACTCTCCAAGGCCTATATAAAAGTAACATTGATTTTAAGAAAAAATGGCCCTTTTGTTAAATTAGAAAATTTTACATTATCAAGGCTCTTTTACTATTAAGCACTTAGAATAGTCAAGCGACAGCTCTTGTTATGCTGTACTGATGCTGTTTCTGTCATTCCAACTATGAGCTACCATAATTTAATAGTGATACAGAATTCAAATGGAAAGTATTATCTTTAAAAGAAAAGACCAACAAGCGGTCTGGTCTCATTAGTGGGGTTCTATTGCATATTTAACCCCACAGTGATCTTGGGAAGACATCCAACCCCAAAATGTATCATTTATATGATTTCCTGATGTCATCCCCAGAACAACCATTTGTGCAAACATTTGGAGACCTCGCAGTGGTTTTGGACATCAGACTCCACAATGTCTCTCCTGGCTGTACTTCCGTGTTTACATTTAGATACATAAGTGGCTTCAGTTACGTTTTCTAATGCATTTAAATGGCTAGAATCTCTTATGTGGCCACATAAGAAAATGGAATGGACATAAAATCCAATAATTATGTGTCTAAACAGACTAGAACAGCCACTGTAATGGTGTGTCAATACCCCCGCATACCACTTTGTCAGAATCAACAGTGGCCATTTAGAGCTCAAGGACAACGTCCCTGCCAAATCTGAGGTTACTAAGCCAGTGCTATGTATTCTACATGCTTCAAATGTGAAAATGTCAAAATCAATAAACTGCGGACAGGCATTCTTAAGCAATTGAGGGGAAAAGCTATTTTTTAGTTGACTTTTGACCCAGTGACCCTCAAAATCAATAGGGGTCACCTTATAGTCATGATCAACCTCCATGCCAAATATGAAGACTGTGGGTCAAAGAATTATTAAGTTAATGGGTGGACAATCTTTTTGAAGTCAAAGTCCATGTGACCTTGATCTTTGACCCAGTGACCTTAAAATAATAAGGGGTCACCTTCTAATCATGACTAACCTCCATGCCAAATATGAAGACTGTGGGTCAAAGGAATCTTAAGTTATTGGGCGGACAAGCTTTTTGAAGTCAATGCCCCTGTGACCTTGACCTTTGACCTGGCAACCTCAAAATCAATAGGGGTCATCTACTCGTAATGACTAACTTCCATGCCAAATATGAAGACTGTGGGTCACAGGAATCTTAAGTTATTGGGCGGACAAGCTTTTTGAAGTTAAGGCCCTGTGACCTTGACCTTTGACCTGGCTACCTCAAAATCAAAAGGGGTCATCTACTTATCATTACTAACCTCCATATCAAATATGAAGACTGTGGGTCAAAGGAATCTTAAGTTATTGGGTGGACAACAAAAAACCGACGGACGCCCGACGACCGGACAGCCAGACGGCTGGACAGCCAGATGGCCATACGGACAAGCTGATTCCAGTATACCCCCCTTACAACTTTGTTGTGCGGGGGTATAATAAGGCACATAACTTTGGAATAAAATTGTCCATTTATATGGAATTCCATATGCTGTTAAAATAGAATTGTCTCCCTTAGACTGCAGCATTCATTTGGAAACTCTCGGTCTTTTTGCCTATCAGATCATAATCTGGTTCCCTTTCCTGTTATGGTTCCCATTCAAGATGGCTGCACATCCTGTACTGGTTCCATTTACTCTTCGCAAGTAAGCCTAAAAGTACAGTGTGCGAGGTACCAGACAACACATGGACCGGATGTGAATGACAAGCAATATTTTGCAGACACATAAGTCTAAGATGGGAAAGAAACGTAAAAAATGGTAAGATTTTCGATGGACAAATGTTTGTGACTTCCTTTCTGAGTGTTCCTCTGCTTTTACTGGAAAAATTTACAGTGTCACGTGTTTTCAAAATGCCCTCATTGTTCGTTTTTGACCTAAAAGTAACGAGTGGATTATTTCGATATGAGCATGTGCATCAATATAATAATGGATATTTAATATGCGACAGTTTTAGTGAATTTGTTCCCGAACGAGAGCTATTGATAGATGGGAAGAACTTAGTGATGTCATTCGACTACGATTGTGCATTCCTGTTAGTTTTTGTATAAAAACTTGGTAGACACCCATTAGAACATGTTTCATGCTAAATATCTTAGCTCTAGCTCTTTGAGTTCTTTAAAAGAAGATTTTTTAAGTTTTTACTATATGCATATAGGGAAAATCAATGACACCCTGGGATGGGGCCAATTTTGACCCTGGGGCTTTTATTTGACCAAACTTGGTAGACACTCATTAGAAGATGTTTCATGCTAAATATCTTAGCTCTAGCTCTTTGGGTTCTTTAAAAGAAGATTTTTTAATTTTTTACTATATGTATAAAGGAAAAAATCAATGACCCCCTGGGGCGGGGCAAATTTTGACCCCAGGGCTTTTATTTAAACAAACTTGGTAGACATTCACTAGAAGATGTTTCATGCCAAATATCTAAGCTCTAGCTCTTAGGGTTTTTTAAAAGGAGATATTTAAAGTTTTTTCTTTCGGTTGCCATGGCAACCAGAGTTCTGCATGAATTAAATTCTTTGAACAATTTCTAAAGGTGACCACCAAAGGAACATTCCTGCCAAGTTTGGATGAAATTGGCTTAGTTGGTTTATGAGGAGATTTCATTTAAAGTAAAAGTTTACGGACGGCCGGACGCCGGACGAGAAGCGATCACAAAAGCTCACCCTGTCACTTTGTGACAGGTGAGCTAAAAAAAGTATCAAAAACAAAAAAAAATTAAAAAATTTGCAAATGTCACTTTTATGCCACCGTAGGTATGTGTGTTGGGGAGTAGCAATAAACGAACACCTGTGGTATTTTTTAAACATATTAGATACTGCATATTGCAGATACTTATACCATGGTATACACCACTTTTCATCAGATAAAGAAAACGGGTCAAATTAAAACAATATGACATTCATTTAACATGTTGTAAAGGTCACGAACAATCTAAACTCTTTCTGCAATGTTTCTACTATTTCTTTCAGTAATATATATTCATTACTGATAAGTGGTTTATTCCATTACTGATAAGTGAATTATTGCATTCAATTTTAAAGATCAAAGTCTTACATAAATCAGCCATGCTTCAACCTGGACTTCAATGTATTCAGGCAGATTGCTGTTGATGAACCATTACCTTCTATTAACAAGCCAAATGCATTTAATGCTAATACTGATACCTTTGTGGATAAGAAACCTGACAATGACACTGATCATACAACAGTCATGCCTATGGCAGTAAGAAAATCCTACATTGAGGTGTTAAAAAATGTGCAGAACAACTTGTACAGCATCAGTCAAAAAGTAGACACAAACCCTTCATTAGTTATGGAGATAACAGCTTACAAGCAAAACTTTACCATGAATTTCTAAGTTGAAAAAGGGGAGAAAAATCAGCCTAAATGCAAGATAGAATTATGGATCTTGGTCAGTGACCTACATTTATGACCCTTAATACATATGTGAAGTTTTAAATAAATATCTTTAATAGTTATTGAGATATCCCAGGTGAAATGTGTACCATGGTCAACATAGTATTTCATGGTTTTTGATATCTGAACATGTTATTTCTTTAGGTCGTCAGTGAAAAACCATCAAATGCCATGGTCACATCATGGGCTAAGTGCTGAGTATGACCATGTAATAATATGGTCATTCTGCATATCAGTAAGCTATCATGAAAAACCATGGTCTACCATGCAACAAAATTACAGACCATGGTAAAAAGCTCACAGTAAATGACCATGAAATACCATGGTATACTATATAGAGGATATTTGTTTGTTTTGCATGTAAGATTGAAATATAATTTCACTGAGTGAACACCAGATGCAATATTTTCACGAGAGGCGTAGCCACGAGTGAAAATATAATAGCTGGTGTTCACGAATGAAATATATTTCAATCTTATATGTACAACAAATAAATTTTCTTTTTATTTCATGCGTTTTAAGTTATTTTTAGTAATTTTTACTGATTTTGCCGCGTAATGTCGCGCATTCTGCCTTGTGACGTCATCACATCATGACGTCACATCATCAATTTTGAAATATAGTTCTGTTAAATTTCTCTAATTTTGTTACATTTTCAACATGATGTATGGTGACATCGACTTTCTTTTCTGAAAGAAGCAAAATTTACGCATGACGGCATTTATTTCCGCCTGTTATTCCATTTAGTTATGATTTTCTTTTCATCCGCATTCAGATATAGTCCGGCTACAGTGAAAATTATATTTTATAAATTTCACTAGTGGTTTATCAGAATATAATCATCTGATATATTACAATAAAACACTTGAAAGCATGAAATAAAAACATTATTTTTATGTTAATAAATACCTATTTAAATGAAATAAAAAATATGAAACACATTTTTTTCTTCCCAAAAGGGATGTGAGAGATACATAAACAATGTTATAAGGAAAAAAAAGAAAGAAAAAATGTTGACCCATCCTGGGTTTAAACCCATGGCCCTATGTGTCATTGTATTTACCAGTAGTTCTAGCCTTATAATTTGAAACCTTACCACAATGCAACAGTCAAACATGGCGTCCAAATCCATGAACAGAACTATATAAGTGTTAAAGTGTTAAAACAATGGAATTAATAACTCAGACTTTGCTAACATGTTTCCCAACACCCAGTTTTAATATTTCACAAATGGATTGAACAAACATTTTGGAATAAACACTGATAAAGATGCAAACACAAGGAAAATATATATGTGGGAAAAGGCAGGAACATTTTAAACATGAATGGCAAGCACTGTTTGTTTTATATGCAGGCTGGCTGGGTAATATTTATCAGACCCGAACGGATATTTAATGAAATGCTTCAAATGACCATGGAATTAGGATCAAGTCTGGCGAAGTCTACAAATAAAAGTGACCACAAAGGAACCAGCATATTAAACATTACACAAAGAATATGCAGTTTAATTAACTTTAAAAGAACATTAGATATGTTTCATAATGTTTGCCCATGTAAAAACTGCACACTCTCAAATTCAGTCAAGATATTCATATTATATATAAGTCTTATGTATACTTTTATTACTTTAGTTTACATCATAAGTAATTTATGCAAGTTGTCTTACACAAAAGGGACCGTGTAACATAACATGGTCAACCATGGGTAACCATGATCTGCATGTGAGCCAGGTTAGTTCATGTTATTTCATGTTAAAACATGATACATTTCACATGGAATAAATGAACGTGGTAGAACATGGTGTCAGTAGAAGATTAAATCCAAAAGTGAAAGCAGCGGATAACATTTTACAAAGATGTCATGGATCAATGGCTGCCACACAAAAGCTTTGGGACAAGCGCAAAACTCTAATGACAAAGAACTGAAACAAAATATTGGAGATGCCTTCAAACTTCTAACAAACGCCATGAATAAAAACATACAAACGCGTAGAGAAAGAATACGTAGAACAGTACACCCAAGGAACAGAAATGCCATTCTAAAACATCAGCATTCAGCTGGGAAACTCTTTGGTGACAAACTACAGGAAGAGGCAAAATAACAGGGTCAATCTTATGTACAACAGCACCGGTCAAACTCAGCAGTCTTTTTTGACCAACGTCGGGGCCCGACATTCCACGGCTCAAACAGTCGAAACAACCAACACAAACAGAAAATCAACAACTACCCAAAAAGGATGGGACATCAAAACAGAGGGGGAAAACAAAAACGATTCTACAAGACACAAGAGTATTGGCTCTTTGTCAGTTAACATAAAAAACACAAAAGAAAACTTTGTTGCTGGTAAAGCC
Organism: Ruditapes philippinarum; assembly: GCF_026571515.1. Taxonomy (NCBI): domain Eukaryota; kingdom Metazoa; phylum Mollusca; class Bivalvia; order Venerida; family Veneridae; genus Ruditapes; species Ruditapes philippinarum. Next base: position 25,968 of record NW_026860050.1, read on the forward strand.
AAAACTGCCATGAAAGCATTACAAAAGATTATTGGGTTCTAAACACTATTAGAGGGTACAAAATTGAAATAGATGAAAATCCACACCAATATAAAATACCAAATCCATACAAATTTAACGAGTAAAAGGAGAATTGAAAATAGAATAGGAACTAAATAAATTTGTTCAGAAAAACATAATTAAACAAGCAAATTCGTTGAATTTATATCCCCCGCCGAGGACTGGTTATTATTAACACAACAACTGAAGACATAAGGCTTTATTTATATATTAATCATGGCATAAACAGTAATATTCTTTGAACTTGATAAATATTCAGGAAAATAACAGAGCCATAACTTTGTGTTAAATAGTAAAATCTGGAAATGCCAATGAGATGTATGCATACTACATAACTAATCAAGGGCCATAAATCTGAGTTATAAGTATCTGACTGGAACAAGGCGACTATATGCACATCTCCTCTTAGTATCCCATAAAGTTTCATTGAATTCCAGCCGGTGGTAGCAGAGAAGTAGCGAGGAAACAAATATTTTTCTATATGGATACTGCATAACTAATCAAGGGCCATAACTCTGAGTTAAAGTGTCTGACCGGAACAAGCCGATGATATGCGCATCTCCTCTTGGTATTGAAGGTTCCCATAAAGTTTTGTTGACTTCCAGCCAGTAGTTGCAGAGAAGTAGTGCGGAAACCATTTTTACTCTATATGCATTCTACATAACTAATCAAGGGTCATAACTCTGAGTTAAAGGGTCTGACCAGAACAAGCCTATGGAATGCGCATCTCCTCTTGATATTGATGATTCCCATAAAGTTTCGTTGAATTCCAGTCAGTAGTTGCAGAGAACTACTCCGGAAATGATTTTTACTCCATATGCATATTGCATAACTAATCAAGGGCCATAACTCTGAGTTAAAGTGTCTGACCCAAACAAGCTGACGACATGCGCATCTCCTCTTCGTATTGAAGGTTCCCATAAAGTTTCGTTGAATTCCAGCCAGTAGTTGCAGAGAAATAGCGCGGAAACGATTTTTACTCCATATGCATACTGCATAACTAATCAAGGGCCATAACTCTGAGTTAAAGTGGCTGACCGGAACAAGCCGATGATATGCGCATCTCCTCTTCGTATTGATGATTCCCATAAAGTTTCGTTGAATTCCAGCCAGTAGTTGCAGAGAAGTAGCGCGGAAACGATTTTTACTCTATATGCATACTACATAACTAATCAAGGGCAATAACTCTGAGTTAAAGTGTCTGGACCGGAACAAGCCGACGATATGCGCGCATCTCCTCTTGATATTGATGATTCCCATAAAGTTTTTGTTGAATTCCAGCCAGTAGTTGCAGAGAACTACTCCGGAAACGAAATTCGGACGGACGGCAATGACGGCGGACGGGTACGAACGGATGGTCAGATGCGCATCTCCAATTGATATTGATGATTCCCATAAAGTTTCGTTGAATTCCAGCCAGTAGTTGCAGAGAACTACTCCGGAAACGAAATTCGGACGGACGGATGGACGGAC
>NW_026860050.1:32500-151865 GCF_026571515.1 Ruditapes philippinarum
AAAAGCCCCCGACTGATAGCTATTGACCAGTTTGTAGCCAGATTTAAATTATACCAGTTTGCTGTCAGAGTTTCTTTCCAGCTATCTAAATATAAAAGAAACCCAACAGTGAGTTAATTAGTTACGTTGCAGATGGAAATAACCTGTAATAATCTCCTATAAATTAAACACGGATGAAACTACAAACCAAAGTATGACTGATGTATTTACAAATGTAAATTTAGTCGGCCGTCATGGCATAATTTTCCGCCAGTCAGGCAAAATTATAACTGTCAGCTGACGTGTTACATGACCAATGATTTTTGTAAAACTTGATGTCAATGTCTTCATTTTAACAATAAATATTACATTGTTATTGTTTGATCCGATCATATTTTTTTGTCTTTTTAATCCACTGCTGATGTCATGAATGTTTTTATCACACGATATTTTTAGTAACAAGGGCTACTTTTTTTAGTGACAAATATTGTAATAATTATCCCCGTACTGCCATTTTCCGATCAGCTAACATATTTTTCTACGATAACTGACAGTGAAATTATAAAACATTTTTTTCTTTTACAATTCTGCAAATAACATCATTTCAGCTAATAAATGCAACAACTTTTTGAACTTTTACCTAAATTATTAGTAAGTATGGTAGACAAACCATTACTGACCCATTTTCCTGTTCTTCAAAATTTCACAACCACTTTTCAATCAGTTAACAAATTGTATACTGTACCACATAAAAACTGATATCTGACTGGAAGTACAATTTTACAGCTTTTTTCAGTTCTTGACACAGGCTTACAAGTAACTGAATTCATGACAGTGTTTAACTGGCATTAACACACTTGTCCAGTTCATTGTCAGCTCTGGAAATAATCTGACAAGTAAACTGGACTTATGACTGGAAGTACAATTTTACAGCATTTTTCAGTTCTTGACACAGGCTTACAAGTAACTGAATTCATGACAGTGTTTAACTGGCATTAACACACTTGTCCAGTTCATTGTCAGCTCTGGAAATAATCTGACAAGTAAACTGGACTTATAATAGTTATTCCCTGGCAACACACTGGACATAAACTGACCATTCACTGACAATAGTAAAGTTTTTTATAAGGGCTGTGCCAATTATTAAGATGGCTGAAATTATGGGTCCTCACTGATTTATCTTTACCAGCTAAAGAATATATTTCCAATGCAATTACTATGTTTGGTCAAGTACAATATCAATTGTCATTTGGTAGGCGTTATATCAATCGCCCTACTCTTAAGAAAAATACAAGACTATTTTGCAGACAGTCAACTCCTTTTCTGATAGATTGTTTTGGGAGAAATTAAAAATTGTGATACGGGCACTGCTGAGTGACTCTTCCTTGTTCTACCATCACATATACCAATAGTTAAAGAATATTTTGATGTACCCATTTAACTAAGGCTTGTAACATGTTTAAGCACATGGTCCTCTTCTTTTTAGACATACCTTTATGTCCATGCATTCACAAGGTGAAAAACAGTATTTTTTATGTGTGGACAATTCAATGAATCTGGCATCACTACAGTCAGTTTTCCACCGGCCACTGGTCTAAAACATTACCAAAACAACAACTGAAAAGTAGTTCCAGTAAAGGCTGGAAAGTTCCAACTTCCATCAGGAATACAACAGTTTACTGCAATTTCTGGAAGCCTAGGTAAAGTAAAGACTATAGTACAGGTCACACTAACAGATCCATGTTCAGATTTTCACAATGCAACATGTTGCCTGTGGGCATCTAGTATAGTGTGTTTTTAATCTTTTGTAATACTGCTTGTTTGAATAATGGTCTGATAAATACATGTTTTGTTGATATTTATTTATACATTGAAAATGTAGAAAACCTGGTTTTATTCCATTGTAGTGCTACTTGTATTTTGTTGAATGCTAGAACGGAACAATGTATGATTGTTTTTTTTATAGGTCTAGCCCATAAAGTTTGCAACTTCCTTTAAGAAATACTAGAACTCCGCGAGTCGGATGTGTCGCCTTGTGAACAATGTAGTTTAGGAGAAATGGCCAGGACAAAAATGAAATAGGAAAAATAACAAAGGGCAATAACTAAACAAGAGCTGTCGGTAGGACAGCACGCTCGACTATTCTAAGTGCTTGATAGTAAAAGAGCCTTGATAATGTTAAATTTTTTAAGTTCACAAAAGGGCTAATTTTTTTTTATAAATTCATGTTATAGGCCTAAGAGAGAGTCTAATTATACAGTAATGTCACAAGGGTGTTTTATTGAGTATAATAATAACTAATTACCTATGAATAAATAAATTTGACAGAAAAGGTACAAAGGCTTGTTATTAAGATGTTTTATCAAGTAAATCACTGCTTTATTATTATGAATGCATAAAATTGTCCCAAAAAAGGCACAAACCCTTCAGTAGTTATTGAGATAACAGCTTACAAGCAAAAACTTTACCATGAATTTCTAAGTTGAACAAGGGGAGAAAAATCAGCCTAAAATGCAAGATAGAATTAATTGGATCTTTGTCAGTGACTACAATTACGACCCTTAATGCATATGTGAAGTTTTAAATAATTATCTTTAATAGTTATTGAGATATGTAAAACTTGCATGTAAACATTAACCAAGAGACTAAGTAGAAAGGGGATATGAATCAGCCTTAATGCAAGATAGGATTTATGGAACTTGGTCAGTGACATACAATCATGACCCTCCAATTATGACCCTAAGTGCATGTGTAAAGTTTCAAGTAAATATCTTTGAAGACCTTTAATCTTTAACCAAAATTTCTAAGTTTCAAAGGGGCAAATAATTCTGCAAATATTTTAGGCAGAGTTATGCAATTTTGCAAACTGATGTACATTGTTACTATAAAAAAGTTTTTTAATTTCAATTGAATATCTCAACATCATGAGATATTTGACTTTACAAAAAAACTTTAACCAAAATTTCTAAGTTCCAAAGGGGCATAATTCTGTCAATATTGTAGGCAGAGTTATCCGACTTGTCAATCTGATGTACCTTGTTACTATAAATAAGTATTGTAAGTTTCAATTGAATATCTCAAGCAATAATTGAGATATTTGACTTTACAAAAACTTTAACCAAAATTTCTAAGTTAAAAGGGCATTAAATTCTGTCAATATTGTAGGCAGAGTTTATCCGACTTGTCAATCTGATGTACCTTGTTACTATAAATAAGTATTGTAAGTTTCAATTGAATATCTCAAGCAATAATGAGATATTTGACTTTACAAAAAACTTTAACCAAAATTTCTAAGTTAAAAAGGGGCATAATTTCTGTCAATATTGTAGGCAGAGTTATCCGACTTGTCAATCTGATGTACCTTGTTACTATAAATAAGTATTGTAAGTTTCAATTGAATATCTCAAGCAATCATTGAGATATTTGACTTTACAAAAAACTTTAACCAAAATTTCTAAGTTAAAAAGGGCATAATTCTGTCAATATTGTAGGCAGAGTTATCCAACTTGTCAATCTGATGTACCTTGTTACTATAATATAAGTATTGTAAGTTTCAATTGAATATCTCAAGTAATAATTGAGATATTTGACTTTACAAAAAACTTTAACCAACGCAGACGCCGACGCGGACGCTGACGCCGACGCCGACGCGACTACAATAGCTCTCATATTCTTCGAATAGTCGAGCTAAAAAATAATAAGTGCAGAGCAGCAGTTTCTGTGCACTGCACTTCATATCAATAAGATCAATCATTCTATGATGTTTCAAGTCCATAGCTTTCATACTTGAGGAGAAATGACCAGGACAAAAATAAAGTAAGAAAGTCAACAAAGGGCAATAACTCAAAAAATATGAAATGCAGAGTACCGATTCTTGTGCAATGCACTTCTTCTTAATGAGATCTATCATCCTATGAAGTTTCAAGACCATAACTTTTATACTTTCGGAGAAATGGCCTGGACAAAAATTAAGTATGAAAATTAACAAAGGGCCACAACTCAAAAATTAAGAAATGCAGAGTACCGATTCTTGTGCACTGCACTTCTTCTTAATGAGATCTATCATCCTCTGAAGTTTCAAGTTCATACCTTTTATATTTAAGGAGAAATGGCCCGGACAAAATTAAAGTATGAAAATAAACAAAGGGCAATAACTCAAAAAATAAGAAATGCAGAGTACCTGTTCTTGTGCACTGCACTTCTTCTTAATGAGACCTATCATCCTATGAAGTTTCAAGTCCATGGCTTTTATACATTAGGAGAAATGGCCCGGACAAAAATAAAGTATGAAAATTAACAAAGGGCAATAACTCAAAAATTAGGAAGTGCAGAGTACCGGTTCTTGTGCACTGCACTTCTTCTTAATGAGATCTATCATCCTATGAAGTTTCAAGTCCATAGCTTTTTTAGTTGAAGAGAAATGGCCCGGACAAAATTAAAGTATGAAAATTAACAAAGGGCAATAACTCAAAAAATAAGAACTGCAGAGTACCGGTCCCTGTGCAATGCACTTCGGGTTATTGAAAGAAGCATGCATACCAAGTTTGAAGGCAATCAGACTGATAGTGACTGAGTTATGCTCCGGACAAGCTTTAGGGGACGCCGACGCCGACAACGACACCGACAACGACACAGACGCCACCGACACCGCCGACAAAAGTAACCCCTATATGTCACCTTTTCAAGGCGACACAATAAAAACTTGCTGACTGTTATGACCACCAGCAAAACCTTGTCACTAACCCAGCGTAAGGTTTGGAGTTTTATACTTTATGATAATAAAATTCTTGTTGTTTGTTTTTGCTAGTTATGAGGAATGAATTACAATACGACCACGTTTTATTTCTTCAATTAAATGGTAACACATGCCGCCCCTTATCAATGGGTTTAGTACAGTAAATAACTAGCAGCAAATAAAGCAGTCATCGACATTGCATGAAAGTTCGAAAAATTAGAACATTTACTGAAAAAAGTATGGCATTGTAGGAACAGAAGCTTTCACAAAGTATAATTAAACTATGAAAGAATTTGAGAATCACATTGCATCAAACTCGGGGTTATCTATAAACAGTTCAATTTCTGCTTTGTCAACAAGTGTTGAGACTTGTGCACAAATTTACATTGATCATTAATGCAGTGCAGGTGGCATATGGCGATTATGTTAAATATTTAGAAAGTGTTAAAACAAAAGACAGTTTACCTGAACAAGATCTGTTGTCTTAAGTAGGACAATATATTCTTAGTAAAGGAACAGATGATAATGTGAAACAAGTGAAGTTGGAAGAGCAGGAGAAAAACGTTACAGCTCAGTTTTTGTTGAGAAAAGACTTAATTTTGTCTAGACTTACAAATTTTAACGACACATGGAAATTTTTAAGCTTGGAAAGATAACTTTAAATACATCAGTGATGAAATGTCCTTGCCAAGAAGTAAAGAAATTAATTTGCTTATAAAATACTCGGGTCCCAGCTCAAGAAAACATGCAATAAGCCTATGAACAGCTGTCTTCATGACGCCAATATAGCTTTGATCCAAATATGGCAATGTCTTGATGAGAGTTAACTGGAAACCCTGAAAGTGTACTCAGTTTTCCCTATCTTGACTTTTATAACAAAGATAGTTTAGGTTAGCAGACGTGCCTACCCAATCAGCTTAGGAGGGATCACGCTTTTCCAGATTTTTTACTATTGGGGATTGAAGGCTAATGTCTAATACACAGTACAATAAAACACTATCCTACTTTGATTCATCTGTAGGTGTGAACCCCATTGTCAACAATTGCCATACAATTTTGCAGCAGAAATGGACTGCTCAAGCTTCAACAAAGAAAGTTACTGTGTTCCATTTCACAAGCTTTGTGAAAAAGTTCAGTGTCATTTTTAATGATCTCAGTTTTGTTTTTTTGAAATTACAACTCCAAATTGTCAAAGAAGTCATGATATCCTTTAGTAGTCATGTAGAGAGGCTGCGGCTAAGCAGAAATATGTAGTGATAAGAAATCTAGTGTGTTAAATGATAAGTGTTTTGATTCTCAAAGGTGGGCCATCATCAAAGAACCACGGAAGCCTTTGACACCGAATACAAGAAGGCGATAAAGTTCTGGCTAAGTTTACCGCCCACAGTTCGGCTTATGGAATGGGGAAATTGTTTAAATAAGTGGTACGTTTGTCGTCTTTATATTGTCTATTTAACATTTGTTAATTTAAATAAGTAATAATTCAGAAGACACGCTTTCATTAAATGTTTCTTTATCATTTTTCAGTGATTTATTGAAGAATTACTGGCGAAGCGATTCTTTTTAATTACTTATAACGGACCTGAAAAAAAATCTTACCTAGAATGTACTACCGGCCTACAAAATAATTTGTAAAATTTGATGAGATTTTTTTGACCGAAGTGTAGGATCATTAATTAACATTTTTATATGAAATTTAATTATTTTTTTTAATAATTGCAATGAAAGTTACAGATTAAATTTTTTTATCATTTATTCAGTCATTTCCACATGACTTAAACTGTGTTCAGGTGTGATGTAAAAAAAACACTAATAATGTTTATCAAACTTTATGATTTTACAGAATCAAAGAAAGACTTAGTTCTAAAATGAATAATAGGCAGAAATTGGCAGTGAGTGGTTTAGTGTCAAGTGATAACCAGGTTAAAGAAAAAGGTAAACTTTTTTAAGATTTTTATTGGTTTTAAAGTGGAGCAAGACACAAATGTAAAATTTGATTTGTTGATTAATAATCAAAAGTTATCAGTAACAGAATGACAAGTTACTAATTTTTTAAGTTTGGTGCAATATTCTTCTATTTAAGAGATTAAATTATACATGCCAATAATTTTGTAATGAAAGGTCTGTAAATAAAATCATTGGAAAAAATAATATTACAATACCTGACATTTTTACAAACAATAAAAAACTTATACATAGATGTTATGGGTAATAAGGAGACATTTTAATTCTGCTGATGATTTTGATTCCCCTGTTGAAAAATATATATATATAGATACACACTTCACAGTCATATATAATATTTCATTACAGAATCTGACACTCAGCAAAATGATGATAGTAATGATAGGAATGAAGCTGTACTGCCAGTGAAGGCTGTTGCGGAAAGCAGCAAGGGAAAGAAAAGAAAATTAGAGGTAACATATTAGGTTGTGGATGCAATAAAAAATATTTCATAAAGACAGTAGTCTGTAGAGGATATTTGTTAGTTTTGTATTTAAGATTGAAAGAATTTCATATTAAGTGAACACCAGCTTCAACATTAACATGGTGTTAACAGGCATTCATGAAATGATTTTGAAAAAATCCTGGAAAAGATATATAAGATATATATAAGATATTTATATTTTCCTTCCAGGGAAAAGGAACTAAAGAAAAAAATGGTAAAGAAATAGAATTAGCTGCTGCTGAGTTGGAGTTGACATAACTTGAAGAAACAGTCTGTGAAAGATAGGCAAAGCCCGAGCCCGAGTCTAGTAAAAAACCATTCGGGCTATCAAAAAAGGCAGGGCACATAGTCCGACGGTCTTGCAATGTTTTGGAATCCAAAATGATTATAAATAGCATTTTAATGACTGGGAGGGATATAACATATTGATTTTCTTCGAGGTATTGACACGGGATTTTCCAAAACGTCGATTCTATTTATAACCGCCGAGAGGGACATGGCATATTGATTTCTTTCTGGGTATTGACACATGTATTTCCAAAACGCCAGAGGGGTAAGCTAATTGAAATAATGCAGAGACATTATAAGCCAATCAAATACTCCGTTATTAAAATGTCAAAATGGGGCACATGTTGAAATGGACGCCGGGCGCTAAGTTAAGATTGAAGAAAGTACAAAAACATCTAAACAGGAATATGAAAAGAAAAGAACACGCAGTTTCCAAAATCTATTATCTTTCAGTGTAGAATATCAGAAATAAATGTTATTCAATTTACAAAGCTTTTTTATCAATTTATTCACAATAGAATCTACATGGATAACTAGCAGATGACAGACTATTCTTATCAGTAGAATTGCGAGTTAAGACAACCAATTGCGTATTTTCACAGTATAAAACATATGTAAAATGGTCTGACTTGTGGTAGGTTTAACTGTAAATTTAAATAAGTTCAGTGTCAAACAATGTGTTGAAATATATAGATCTACTGAGACAAAGCTAAGATCACAAGCTTTTCATTGATGTAATAAATTTTAAAATCGGACATTAAATTGCACCAAACTAGCGGTTTAAAACATTTGCATTGTTTTAGCATTAGAGATATCAATTTTAATCTAAGCTTGTGTTTTTTCACTCAATATACCTTGGTTATTTACGTAGTTCAAATAGAGACTGTCAATGAGTAAATTTATATAAATTTGAAAACCTGGCCAAATTATGAAAAATTTTGTATGAATTTTCGGGCTACCTAAAATTTGTTCGGGCTATGTGATGTTTTAATGGAAAAAGCCCGAATGTCTTTGTCCATAAAAAGTTTTTCGTGCAGACTGAGAGAGTCTGTCAACTCCAAATCCAGGAAAGGAAAATGCCTGCCAAAGTGAGGCAACTAACACCTTCAGGTATTTGGTTTAGAAATGTCATCTTACATCTCCTTACACTCAGATTTTCATTACCAGAGAAAAAACATCTAACAATTGATTAGTTTTACATGAGAACATGCTATCATTGCACTTTTATGAAAATTCACACAAGCATATATGTTATAAATTTCTTTGAATGCAATGACAGCTGCATTTTTTAAATTTCATTCTAAATAAAAAGAACTGATAAATGTCATTGCACATGCGCATAAGAAGCTTCATGAAACGTTTCAATAAACTTACTGAAGCAGATGAAATATTTTTGCTATTAAAACAAACAAACAAAATTATTTAGCTCACCTGTCATAAAGTGACAGGGTGAGTATTTGTGATCGCTTTTCGTCCGTCGTCCGTCCGTCGTCCGTAAACTTTTACTTTAAATGACATCTTCTCATAAACCACTAAGCCAATTTCATCCAAACTTCACAGGAATGTTCCTTTGGTGGTCACCTTTGAAAATTGTTCAAAGAATTTAATTCCATGCAGAACTCTGGTTGCCATGGCAACCAAAAGAAAAAACTTTAAAATATCTTCTTCTAAAAAATCCAAGAGCTAGAGCTAAGATATTTGGCATGAAACATCTTCTAGTGAGTGTCTACCAAGTTTGTTCAAATAAAAGCCCTGGGGTCAAAATTGGCCCCGCCCCAGGGGGTCATTGATTTTCCCTATATGCATATAGTAAAAACTTAAAAAAAATTCTTTTAAAGAACCCAAAGAGCTAGAGCTAAAATATTTAGCATGAAACATCCTCTAATGGGTGTCTACCAAGTTTGTTCAAATAATAGCCCTGGGGTCAAAATTGGCCCCGCCCCAGGGGGGTCATTGATTTTCCCTATATGCATAAGTAAAAACTTATAAAATCTTCTTTTAAAGAACCCAAAGAGCTAGAGCTAAGATATTTAGCATGAAACATCTTCTAATGAGTGTCTACCAAGTTTGGTCAAATAAAAGCCCTGGGGTCAAAATTGGCCCCATCCCAGGGTGTCATTGATTTTCCCTATATGCATATAGTAAAAACTTAAAAAATCTTCTTTTAAAGAACTCAAAGAGCTAGATGTTCTAATGGACGCCTACCAAGTTTGTTCAAATAAGAGCCTTTGGGTCAAAATTGGCCCCGCCCCAGGGGGTCATTGATTTTCCCTATATGCATATAGTAAAAACTTCAAAAAAAGTCTACTAACAGAGGCTGTAAGAGTTGTGATCACAAAAGCTGAACTTGTCACAAAAGCTCACCTTGTCACTTTGTGACAGGTGAGCTAAAATTCGAGAATTTTGTTTTTTTGATCTTGATGATCAAAGTTTTCATTTCTGTAGCCCTGTGCATTTTTTTAATTGTCGAGAGTTAGCCGTTAGATACAGACAGCTGTATTTGTTCATGGGACCAAATGATGTATTGCCATCTACATGTATGTGTTTTATTAATAGGAAATTTATTTTCTTATTGAAGTTATTCCACTCCTGTTTGTGCCACACTTGCTAGTTGAGCATCAAACTGTCTGCCTTTTCGACCAACAATGGTTTATCAGTGGGCTTGAATCTTAATTTTGTTACACATTAAATATGGTTATATTGAGAGTTCTAGCTTAAGATCTACATATTCATCTAAGATTTTCTTAACACCGTGTACATTCTGTTTTCCTTTTTGTAGTAAAAATTTGAACTGTCATGATTTGAAAAGGCAGCAGCCAATTTAACCAGTTATAGTAATACACAGAATTTAGGTTAGAAGTCACAAGATCTTCAGTTTGTATGTTTAAATGATTCAACTAATCCTTAGTTTTACACAGTTTATAAAGTCATTAATGAATAAACTTTTAAGTGGTTAATATTACACATTTAAAATACTGATATTCAAGAATGTGATCAAGGTTTGCAATATGGTTCACGACGCTTCTCCAAACACTGAGATTATCCTTTGAAAAATACCAGCAAGGAGTCAAAATATATTCATTATTGTAAAATAGTAACACAACAACCATTTAAATGAAAGTTAATTGTATATTACATGGTACTCATTTAGTTTTATGTCTATGTTTGTTCAAAGCCATATTTTTTGCAAGGTACTCGATAATTCAGATGAAGCAATGCTGCCACACAACTGACCTTAAATGGACTTCATCCTGGTAGAGAGGGAGCTGAACAGTGTTGTTCAGCTAGCAAATTTTCTTCTACTGAGGGTCACAGAAAATTATGGACTGGCGCTTACACCACTCCTTAGAGCACTGGACCTCTTAAAGACAAAGGGTAAGTCAGGAAGAAATCACAATTGCGCTTACACCACTCCTGAAAAGCACTGGACCTCTTGAAGACAAAGTCAATTAGCTTGTCCGGATAAAAAGAAAGATTACCCTGATAGAAAGGTCACAGAACAAGGAACATTCTCCAAACGTTGAAAATAGGCTGACCAACAAAGGAAAAGAAAACAAGCCTATGAAGAGCGTAGTCAAGAAAATGTGAACAAAATAAAATAAATAAATGAATAGAAGCTTAATGACACAACTTTTCAAACATGGAAATTAAATACAATCAACAACAAAAAAGTTAGTTACCCTTAGTTGAGAGTAGGAAATAGTTTAACACATTGTTGTGACTTCTGTCAATTTCAAAATGGGTGAGCAAAACATTTTCAACATCCTCAATTTTAGGATATATATAAACTAGTGTAACTCTCATTACAATATTAATTAGTTAATTCTCATATATCTCCTCTCATATAATTATCTCCTGTCATATTTTGATTAACTATTCACTTTTATATCGAGTCGGAGCAAATAATGAAATATGAGGCCTAAATTAAAAATAGCTTTGTTTGCTGTCTCCCGACCGACCCTAAAAAATCGCTGCGCTCCAAAAAATTTTATTTGCTCTTGCCGACCATTTTTTTTATATTTTTTTTGGTGCCGCATATTTTTACCGATATCCGTTAAATAACCGCGTATAGTATTCTGGTTCCCGCATATAATGCGTCACGTGTATCGACAATCAAGTACCGCCAGGTAAAATGTCGATTGTGTACACTTCTGTTACAATTTTGCGATAGCAAAACGAAAGTTAGAAGAAGACGAGTATTTTATCATCTCGTCAACAGTTATTATTACGAATAATATTGGCTGCGGTTCACATTGTTGAAAAATAACCTCCACGAGTATGGATTGGCCTGGACAAGGGCCGATCTGTTGAATGACGCCAAGGATTTTTACCCGAAAAAATCAGACGTTCCTACGGTATAATGCTTTGACATTGAAAAAAAAATGGTTAAAAACTTAATTTAGTATTGAATGCTCATGTAAACGACTTCAAATAAAGTTTTTGTAAATCAATTAAGTTTCTGGTATGTACTCATTCATAAATTTTATAAGTACCAGTATTTATTTAATAATCATTTTCTTTAACCAGCAAATGCACTGATCTTATTGTTTTTAGTACCACCCGCCTTAGTATATCGGTATTATCGGCGCAACTCTATTATCGACATACTCTCAGTATTTTGTCATGTGCGGTCATGTATACATTGAAATTAAAAATCTTTGACCTCATTCAATAAAAAAATGTAATGATTAGTTGAATTTGTACTGCTTTAAACAGAATATTGCTTATTAAATTCATGAATGAAATTCAATGCAGACATATAGGAAAACTTAAGTACGCCGATAATATGGAGTCCCATGCTACTGGTACTATTTCAGCACTCATTTCAATGTTAAAGGTATCAAATTTTCTCATTATTGCAGGGCTTTAAGAATAGTCTTCTAGTGGCTCAAAATGCAAGGCTATTTGTTCCATGCACTGAATGCTATACACAAAGGTGTATTTACTCCAAGAATAAATTGACAGTCAGGGAAACATGATCTCTTGAACACAACCTTGAGAATTTGATTACAGCTGTGTTTCAGTCAGTACTGTTGATGGTTAGTATTGATATTGTACATTTCTGTGCTTATTAAGTTATTTTCTTGAAACAATGATGTCAAAATGTTTTTAAATAATCAACTGAAAGTAGAGACCTAACTTTGTTCTTTCTTATATATTTCCCATGGTGTTTGTATAATTAAAAATGTTAAAATATTTGCATTTTTGGCAAAATCTGTATTGCATAAAGTCTAATTAGCTTTCTGTCTGTTTTCATAGGAGATGCGCTGCATTAAGGGAGAGTGTTTGTACGAGTGTAGATGTCATGCCAATCTCACATGGAGTTCCCTTACTGTGCCTCCAACATTGGATGACCAGATATTTGTGCCCATTGTGCTAAGCTAGAAGCACAGAGGATTCCTGAACTGTTAACTGTTTACTTGTCTGAAGTTGCATTGTGTTTGAAGTTTTTTTTTCTGATTGTGTTACTAACTCTTCATTAAGTGAAGATAAAATGTAAGCAGACTTTAAACTGTTTGTTCAGTGATGTGATGTATAATGATGCTTTTTGTTGTTCAGTAGTTATTTTGCATAATATACTTGAGTATATCTGTGTCAGTGTTCTTGTCATTCATGTATATTTGAGTGTTTTAGTCAGCCTCTCACATGTTGGGTAAATGTCCAAAATTGTTTTTGTTACATGTATTTTAATTAAAAAGAACTATACTTCTTTTATTGACTAATTGGAAGATATATCAATTTTAAAATGTATAGTCGCATTTTATTAAATCGTTTTTTTCCAACAGACAGAATCACAGGGTTCTCAATAACTTTCAGCTCAGCAGGCCAAATCTGAAATCTAGCAGGCCTCCTAGGGGGTTCGAAAAATTTTGAAATTAAGCACTTGATTTCCTGCATTCTAGGCCATATTTTGGCAGTTTAAAACTTTTACAGAAGACCAAATGTAAAGGCATAATTTGAAAAATAAAACTATATAAAATTTCTCACACTATTAAAACCATTTATGTATTTCAAAAAAAAAAAAAAAAATCCCTACC
Source organism: Ruditapes philippinarum (assembly GCF_026571515.1). Taxonomy (NCBI): domain Eukaryota; kingdom Metazoa; phylum Mollusca; class Bivalvia; order Venerida; family Veneridae; genus Ruditapes; species Ruditapes philippinarum. Next base: position 45,990 of record NW_026860050.1, read on the forward strand.
TACCTACCCTACTCTAAAAAGTAGGGTCGGGAGACAGCAAACAAAGACTTTTTTAAATGTGGCCTGATTTGTTTTGTTTCTTTTGTTAAATGAGACTTACTGTTTTCATAAATAATTAATTAGATGAATTATGGAAAAAAACTGTACAGCTTTTATCATTTTCACACTTCAGCAATGTTCTTGCATTAGTGAATGGAATATCAATGACTAAGAATCGGTGCTCACACAGCCATTGCTAAACCAAAGAATGCATAGTGGGGATTTTTTTGTATATGTTCCACAATTCTAACAAGTGGAAATAGTTATGGAAAAATTGAATTATGGACAAGCATGCTCAATTTGAAATTTCCATCAGCCAAACAGTTCCATGGTATTCAGTGAAAATACCTGGACTCATACACTAGAAAAACTGCTTTGCTAAATGCAGATTGGAAGTGTCATTGTAAAGGGCATGTTAGTTGTGTGATTAATAGTGTAGCCAGGCAATATTTTGTTTTATGTTTATGATCAACCTAATATTATGCTAATATGTGATCTAATAACATATTTTGGTTCTTTGGAAAGCTGAGGGGGATAGACTGAAATTAGTTTTGGTCTGCTTCTTCAGCTTCTCAAAGCAATATCACTTAGGTGTGAAATCCTTTGATGTAAAAACTTAGAAGCTGGTCAAATGCACATGTGATAATGTAATAATAATTATGATAGACAGGTTAAAGATAAGAAATATATTATGTGATTGGATAAATTCAAAAAGGGGGCAGATACTTTGTTTGGATTGAATTTTGGACATACAGATTTGGGGGGAAAGTTAAGTCAGTTTAGGTTTAAGTCTAGGTTAAGAAGGTTAGGACAAGAAAAGAAAATACATTGAGTAGAAAGATTAGAAGTGAACAAAAGGATTTAATTTGATATTGTAAAAGATAATAGGTTAATTAAAATAAGGTGGACTGGTGTAAAAGATTTAGCAAATCATATGGAATAAAAGAAACTGAATGTGGACATTAAAGTTTGTTATTATATAAATTTCAAAAGCAATTGTGAAGTTAAGATTTAAAGCTAATTCCCCGAGTGGTCAGACCTAGAAAAGGGCGTCTGGCACACATAATGGTGTGAGAATCCGGAAGTATTCTTAGAACTTTTATTAAATTAAAATGTCAAGAAATAAACAATTGATAGCAACACCAAAATTTGAACAAAATGATAATGTAGACTTTTTTGGAGAAATTCGAGAAAATCGGACAATTAAATAATTGGAGCAACGAAGAAAAGTGCGTTCAGTTTGTTTAACTCTTAACCAAAGTTGACAAGAAAATGGACTGGGCCACTAACTACAATTTCTGAAAAGTTAATTGAAGTCAATTTTCGTCTGCGAAATTTAGCCACACATCAAGCTGTCAAAAGTGTTGTAACATGCAAATAGGTTGAGACGCCACCACCAATCCAGCTCCTAAGACCTGACTAAATGTGCCATCAGGGTTGCCAGACAGAATACAACAGCTGGAGATGGATGACCAAGAAAAGGATGAGACAGAGCCACTGTCTTCATCAGTTAATGATCAGAGATAAACCTGAAGTTTCAAATTTAGATAACTTCGATTTGGGAAAAATTGTTAAGCGCACATTATCAACAGAGCGTAGACCTTTGGTATACTTTGGTAACCGCAACACGGCTCACATGACACACATGCGCAGAACACGAACTTGAGTGGCGCTATAGTGAGATTGCCAGAAGATGTGAGAAAGAATTTTCACATTAAGTACACGTTCTCAGGCACTGTGCGAAAGCGTCCAGTATGTGAGAATTAAGAGTGGTATGAGAGATATGTAGTAAAATAAAAATATAAAATACGCATATAGTTATATATAAAAAAAAAAAAAAAAAAAAAGGGATTTATATACTATGAATGCTTAAAGTAGTTAGGAGAGTATTGTTGTAACTTTATTAAGATTCTTGTTGTTGGGGTTAATAAAAATGTGATGTCCTTTTACTGCAATTTCCCATTTAGGCATTGTGGTTAAATGGCTAAGTCTGGTCATGTCAATTTCTGCTGTCATGTTAAACTAAATTCCAATATCCTATATGTGCACATTTTTTTTTTTTAAAGTAGATTTTTGTTGGAACATTTATACTGGCATGGCTACATCTCATCTCACTTCTTAAATATTTTCAACCTCTTCGCTCTACTCGCTCACACCACACACAGCGACTCACCTCGCTCTCAACCTATTAGAATACAATTCGGAGGTTATTGTGACTTTGATGGTCAATATAAATATTAATAACTACGGTATAGAAGTGAGGTGATTTAGAGAAATAGATGTGTTAAGTCTAATTGATGAACAATGCTGTATTATCATAGTCTATTAGAATTTGTAATATTTTATTGGGGATAATTGATGGACAAAAAGGCATTTTAAGGGAGAATAAAATGTGAGTTTATGAATCTTTGTTTACAGTTGAGCTGTGCGAAGCTTAAAATAGTCAAGTCAAGAATTCTCTCGCATACTCATCACTCACTCTCTACTTGTATATGTCACACACACACCACACGCACACGCACTTCACATCTCGTCTCACACACTCTCTCTCTGTATAAACTATTTTTGTAAGTTTTGCCTATTTTTCACATCTTTCAAGCTTTACGGTCATAATAAGTCTCTCACACACACTCGCTCACACACCTACAGAAAGTTTGTTAATGTTTAATGCTACAAGTGTGAATTGAATTAATTTAATTGCGATGAACAAGATTAAAAATAGGTTGAACCCTCATACTAAGTTTATGAATATGTGATTTGAAAAATGATATGAGTGCGATTTAGTGTTTTGAATTGGTTACAATGACAAAGGATGAAGTGAAATGAACAGTGTTGAAGGGAAAATGTGAAACATGTGTGTTTTAACTGTAAATACAATATCTTTATGCAAAGGAAAATAGACTACAAATCAAACACCACACCACTCGTCTCACCAGACAAAAAGAACTAAAATGAAATGGAAATAATGAAGTTTTGTGGTAACATTATATCAGAGAAATGGATTTACATGGAAATTATGAACATATTATATAAGATTCTTGTGGTTAATTAAGAAATCAAGATTTAAATAGATCATACTATTCTATATATTACACTGTTAACATGTGTTGATTGCATATGATTATAATACATTGTATTGCATAAGCTTTTCACACTCTGCTCGCTCTCTCACTACTCACTCCTCGCCTCTGACACGCTCTCTCAGTCACCTTATCTGTTATTTATATATAAAATTGTTAGTAGTGATTTTAATTTTTTATATTGTCTTATTGTTAATGTTCATTGATTAGTTTATATGTTTATGTATAAAGTTTGACGGAGCAAACTTAGCTGGGTGGCGAGATAATGTCATGCCAGGCAATATTTTGTTTTATGTTTTATGATTACAACCTAATATTGCTAATATTGATCTAATAACATATTTTGGTTCTTTGGAAAGCTGAGGGGGATAGACTAAATTGTTTTGGTCTGCTTCTCAGCTTTTCAAAGTCAATATTACTTAGGTGTGAAAATCCTTTGTGTAAAAATTAGAAGCTGGTCAAATGCACATGTGATATTGTAATAATAATTATTAGATTGACAGGTTAAAGATAAGAAATATATTATGTGATTTGGATAAATTCAAAAAGGGGGGGCAGATACTTTGTTTGGATTGAATTTTTTGGAACATAACAGATTTGGGGGGAAAGTTAAGTCAGTTTAGGTTTAAGTCTAGGTTAAGAAGGTTAGAGGACAAGAAAAGAAAATACAATTGAGTAGAAAGATTAGAAGTGAACAAAAGGATTTAATTTGATATTGTAAAAATAATAGTTTAATTAATAATAAGGTGGACTGGTGTAAAAGATTTAGCAAATCATATGGAATAAAAGAAACTGAATGTGGACATTAAAGTTTGTTATTATATAAATTTCAAAAGCAATTGTGAAGTTAAGATTTAAAGCTAATTCCCCGAGTGGTCAGACCTAGAAAAGGGCGTCTGGCCACAATAGTTACACATAATTTATTTAACTTGAACAGAAAGGAGTTTCTTATTCAATTTTAAGGGACCAAGAAGCAAAAATTAAGCACTTAAAAACAGAAATTGGACATTATTTCTGCCTTCGGCCGTGATTTCCTTATTTTACTGACTGGTACAAATGATTTGTATAGGGAAGGAGCAACACCAACAGTTGCACAGCTACTAGACTTGTCAGACACACTGCATTTTATAATTAAAGTCCCGAAGATAGTTGTTTGTCAAACCATCTAGAAAGAAACCAGTTGTTTATTCAAAACATCCAGTGATTGTAAACACCTTGGCATGGGCAGTCGATTGTTTCATCCCTGACATTCTATTGGTCCAAATTATGGCGATTAAAAGGGTTTTGGATATAGAAGTTCTCAGTCTGGCATCCATCTATCAGCCAATGGCAAAGAAAACTATTTTACAACATGTTTTGGAATTACTTGTTACATATTTTTGAACAACATTAAGCAACATAAATTAGTTTGTGAGCAATTACATTTTACAGGAATTATAAGGTACAGCCATCACCCTTTATTCAAACTCATATACTTTGGCAAGTTTTGCCATGAACATTCAAAAAAGTTTTACGGAAAAGCAGTATATTAAGACTTACAAAACCTACAAAACTGAAAATAATTACAACAAATAGAAAGATCTCAACCTATAATGATTGGATGTTTTTTGGTATACTGAGAATATATAAAAGGACAAAATCTGTCTAGATCCTTTAGTTCCAGCCATAGGACAAGCGTACATTAGTTGTGCTTGGCCAGCAGAAACATCCCATTGGAGATTACAAGTTCCAGATAAAGAAATTTTACCCTTTGGAGGCATACTTGGAGCAGGAATAAGGGGCTCCTGTTTGGATAGTATCTGGAATGTATGGATAGTACAAAAATGTATCTGGAATACATGGATAGTATTTGGAATACATGGATAGTATTTGGAATACATGGATAGTATCTGGAATACATGGATAGTATGATAGTATCTGGAATACATGGATAGTATGATAGTATCTGGAAAATAATTTCCCCCTTGCTTCGGGTCATACACTGGTTTTTGAATAGGATGATTTGTTTTTAATTTAACAATAGTTCATTATGTGGAAAAAAAATGTAAAATGACTAAAATTAAATGACTAAAACATTAATGACTAACACATATTGGAAATATGGTAAGGTATATACTTAACTTTTTAAAAGAATATGATTCATATATTAATACATCACCTTCAACTCATTGAGTTTTGAAAATATTTTTTAAGGAACATTATAAATTACTAAAATCTTTAATTCATTGAGATCAAAATAGATTTTAAGAAACTTGTTCTATAAAAGTAACTTTAACTCTTCAAACCCATTAATATTTTTAAAGAAATCTGATTTGTAAATAATTTAAAACTCTTAATCCATTGTGATTTTTTAAGACAACTTGATTGAAAAATAACTTAATCCTTCAATCCATAAACAAAGATTTCTAAGAAACTGTATATCGTATAAGTCTTTAATCCATTAATCCTTTGGTATTTCTAAGAAGCTTGATCTACAATTCACTAACTTCTTCAATCATTGAAATTCCTTTTAAGAACTTGATCTATAAGTAACTTAATCCTGTTCAATCCATTTCGATTAAACTATTATTAAGAACTATGATCTATCTAACAGACTTATCCCGAAAGTTGAAAAAACAAACCATGAAAAAATCTGTCGGACCGAAAACAAATTCTGTCGGACCAAATAAAATTGATCAAAATCAAAGAAAAACTTGTGTTTGTATTTCTAAGACACTTTTGTTTTTTATTTTTTTCGCACAATCCGTACAGCGCATTTTCATCTCCTCCTGTTATACACCAATGATTCATGGTTCTGCTTCCATTTTTCATTAAATTTTGTCTCAGGTCTAATATTTTCATCCTTTTATTGCTGTTCTGTGGGCACTCTTCTGACGTAGATTTTTCGGTTTTTCCAATGTTTGGCACCTTTAGCGACGCCATTTTGTATACATGCAGCTTGGATAAAAGTCGGACAGTCGGACCGATCAGGAATAAAAAATTGTCGGACCTGATCAAAATTTATCGGACATGTCCGTCGGACCGACATATTTCGGGAAGTCTGATCTAATACTTCCACCTTCATACATCAAGTTGTATGCAATGTCAAAACATTAAAACTTTATAAATAAGAAGTGGTACAATATTTTCAATTTTAACAGCTATAATGTTCCGATTTGTATACAGGGATGTCCCAACCATATCCACTTATAGTAGAGGGTAGTTATGTCTTACTTAATACCATATCTTTATCTTCCAATCAATGAGTTACTTATGACATAATAATGACATAATCAATAAACTTACAGACTTAGTTGAATCAGAAATTTTTGCAAATTTGTAACTTTTGAACATATTTTAAAAATGAATCTTTGTTTTGTTTAGGTCTTGTTTACATTTTTGTGGAGGAATACTTTCCTACCATTTAGTTAATATAAAATACCAGTTCAGTGTTCTTTTACTTTTTGCAAATATTTCTGATCCTTAACATAACTAAGAGCATGCAATAACAATCTAACAAGTACAGGATATGGAGATCATAGTATCATTGCTCCATTTCTTTTTATAAAACAGAACAATCCTACCTTTTCTGTTCTTCTTTATGAAAAGGAAATATTTCACCTGTTAACGTCAATCACAATATTGATATCTTTTTGGTCCCTATTCTGTCTACCACAATATTTATATCTTTTTGGTCCCAGTTCTGTTTATCACAATATTTATATCTTTTTGGTCCCTATTCTGTTTATCACAATATTTATATCTTTTTGGTCCCTGTTCTGTTTATCACAATATTTATATCTTTTTGGTCCCTGTTCTGTTTATCACAATATTTATATCTTTTTGGTCCCTGTTCTGTTTACCACAATATTTATATCTTTTTGGTCCCTGTTCTGTTTATCACAATATTTATATCTTTTTGGTCCCTGTTCTGTTTATCACAATATTTATATCTTTTTGGTCCCTATTCTGTTTATCACAATATCTATATCTTTTTGGTCCCTGTTCTGTTTACCACAATATCTATATCTTTTTGGTCCCTGTTCTGTTTACCACAATATTTATATCTTTTTGGTCCCAGTTCTGTTTACCACAATATTTATATCTTTTTGGTCCCTATTCTGTTTATCACAATATTTATATCTTTTTGGTCCCTGTTCTGTTTATCACAATATTTATATCTTTTTGGTCCCTGTTCTGTTTACCACAATATTTATATCTTTTTGGTCCCTATTCTGTTTATCACAATATTTATATCTTTTTGGTCCCTGTTCTGTTTATCACAATATCTATATCTTTTTGGTCCCTGTTCTGTTTATCACAATATTTATATCTTTTTGGTCCCTGTTCTGTTTACCACATTATTTATGTTTTTTTGGTCCCTATTCTGTTTATCACAATATCTATATCTTTTTGGTCCCTATTCTGTTTATCACAATATCTATATCATTTTGGTCCCTGTTCCGTTTAACTTTTTCATCCAACTGTTAATTAATATCCAATTCACAAGATGCAACTTCCAGATGATGATCCTCAGATTCTTTTAAATTAATTCCATCATTCTTGTCAGTCGGTTTATCAACAAAACTATCTTCCTAACGAAATATTCCAAATAACTTTTAAGGTTAAAAATTGAAACTGTTCTGTGCTCAGTGACTGAAGAAATGACACTTTTACATATTTTCTATCCCAGATTACAATTTCAAGCCTGTCAATTAAAAAACTGTGTTTAGGCACTCTTGATTTATTTTTCCTTACAGTTTTTAGTTTTGTTTCATCCTGGATTTCAAATTATCAGCTTAAAGACCTAGAGTAGTATTATTGATAAAATGTACCTCATAAAACTTTAGATGATTACATTGAATGTCTATTTCTCTAGAAATGTTCCCTCCTAGTTTTTAGTTTCCATCCTAGATTTAAGTTTGTTTGTTTGTTTGTTTGTTTCATTTTACGCCTTTTTCAACAGTATTTCAGTCATATAGGCGGGTAGTTTCCTAACCATCGTTCCTGGAGAGTTACACCAGTACTAGACAACCTTCCTCCGCGCTAAACTACCAAAGCATCTCCCGGGGATCGAACCCACGCCAGAGAGGTACCTGGATTAGAAGTCATTGACTCTAACCCCTCGACCACGGAGGCGGTTCCTAGATTTAAGTACATAAGCTTCAACACCTAGTGTACCTCATTAAACTTTAGTTGATTACTTTGAATATTCATCTTTAATTCTTGCAATGTTTTCTTTCAGATTTCAGTTAGTTTATCAACATGAACACAATGTTTTCCTACTAATGTCAAACAAAATGTTCCTTAATAAACTTCAAAAGTTTTTACTAGAATATCTGTCGGTTACTCTGAAATGTCCCCTCCTTCATTCAGGTAATCAATTTCAGTGTTCTGTTAATTGAAAAAAAAGTCCTAACAAACTCAAGTTAAGGACTTGAACAACCAGACTGAGTGTTCCCTTACTTAGCCCAATGAAATGTTACTTTATAGATTTAAATTTGTTCATTTGAACACCAAGTGTTCTGTTATTCATTAGTCCACCAGTGTTCTATTTATGTTGTTTTCCTGCAGTTTATCAATTTGGACACCCAGTTTTCTGTTCATCCTGGACTTCAATTGATATAAATACCAATAATTGCTCTATTGTTTTCTAAGTATTCTTTCCTTAGTTTAGGTCTGTAAATTAGAACATCAAGTGTTCTGTTAGTTACTGCATAAATATTCCTTTCTCAGTATCAAATTATTCAATTTTAGCCTCCAGCGTTCTGTTTCTGTTATAATGTTCCTTTTAACAGCCTCATGCTCACTTGCCTGCATTCTATTACTGGCCGGGTATTCATTCAAAGGATTCTTAATCTGTTCAACTATGAATTTCAGCTGACCTATATTGGCATTGTTAATGGTCAAAATATCACAATTTACCAAGATATGTTTTCTGTGACTTAAAAACTTGATCACACCTGGGTTCAGATGTAACTATTTCTATTCTTTAAAATGTACCATTATGAACTAAGTTGTTTGGATTTTTTTTCGTTGCCATTCTATCAAACTGCTTTTTCTCTTATCTCGTGGAGTTAATCAACTCCTGAAAAAAAAACAACATTTGTTAGTATTTATTATTTGTTTATTTGTAAAAAAAAACAACATTTGTAAGTATTTTATTATTTGTTTGTTTGTTTGTTTCATTTTACGCCTTTTTCCAACAGTATTTCAGGCATATAGGCGGGTAGTTTCCTAACCATCGTTCCTGGAGAGTTACACCAGTACTAGACTACCTTCCTCCGCGCTAAACTACCAAAGCATCTCCCGGGGATTGAACCCACGCCAGAGAGAGAGTATTTTATTAAAGACCCAACCTAGGTATAAAAGGGAGATAATGACTGGTGGGTGGTTTCCCTTGCATTTTTTAACTGTATTCAGCTCAGGGAGAGATTTTTTAAAATATTTGATGTAAAATGGTGATTTCACCAATGACAAAAATCCTAAATGAAGCTAAATGATTAACCTATCAGTCTAGACAAGAAAATCAAAATGTATTAAAGATAGGTTCTTATACATGGAATTTAAAAACAATTGATAACAGAAATTCAAATTTGAACCAAGGGTAGGTGTATATATGTATATAACAAAATACAGGTAGTTTCAAAGGTAAGTTTCTGCATTTAGTGACCAGTAACAACAAGTAGCAACTACCAAACAAACTTTACCATTTATATTCCTTAACACAAATCAGTGAAAGCACCAAGCAAAACTATTTCGCAAGCTCAAAAAAATTCCCTTCTAAACTGATTTCAGATAAAGGTCATCTAAATATAGTAGATGCAAAACATGTTATGTATGGAAGGTGCACATGTACATAATAAATCACACAGATACATTTATTGATAAAATATCATTATGTTAACTAAATGGTATCAACTTTGAAATAAGAAAACAATTTCTCAAATTGTTTGTCTCAGAAATTCTGCACTAATTAGATAAAGTATTAGAAACAAGCAAATTCGTTGAATTTATATCCCCCACCGAGTACTGGTTATTATTAACACAACAACTGAAGACATAAGGCTTTATTTATATATTAATCATGGCATAAACAGTAATATTCTTTGAACTTGATAAATATTCAGGGCAATAACAGAGCCATAACTTTAAGTTAAATAGTAGTATCTGGAAATGCCAATGAAATGTATGCATACTGCACAACTAATCAAGGGCCATAAATCTGAGTTATAAGTATCTGACCGGAACAAGGCGACTATATGCACATCTCCTCTTAGTATCCAATAAAGTTTCATTGAATTCCAGCCAGTAGTTACAGAGAAGTTGCACAGAAACGATTATTGCTCTGGTTGTATACTGCGTAAGTTATCAAGGGTCATAACTCTATAAATTAAAATGTCTGACCCGAACAAGGGTATATGGGCATCTCCTTTTCGTATTGAAGATTCCAATAAAGTTTCATTGAATTCCAGCCAGTAGTTGCAGAGAAGTAGCGAGGAAACGAATATTTTTCAATATGCATACTGCATAACTAATCAAGGGCCATAACTCTAAGTTAAAGTGTCTGACCCCCAAAAAGGCAATGATATGCGCATCTTCTCTTGGTATTGAAGGTTCCAATAAAGTTTCATTGAACTCCAGCCAGTAGTTGCAGAGAAGTAGCGAGGTAACGATTTTTGCTCTATATGCATACTGCATAACTAATCAAGGGCCATAACTCTTGAGTTAAAATGTCGGACCGGAACACTGCATAACAAATCAAGGGCCATAACCCTAAGTTAAAGTGTCTGACCGGAACAAGGTGACGATATGCGTATCTCCTCTCGGTATTAAAGGTTCCCATAAAGTTTCGTTGAATTCCAGCCAGTAGTTGCAGAGAAGTAGCGCGGAAACGATTTTTTCTCTATATGCATACTGCATAACTAATCAAGGGCCTTAAATCTGAGTTAAAGTGTCTGACCGGAACAAGGCAACAATATGCTCATCTCCTCTTGGTATTGAAGGTTCCGATAAAGTTTCGTTGAATTCCAGCCAGCAGTTGCAGAGAAGTAGTGCGGAAACGATTTTTACTCTATATGCATACTACATAACTAATCAAGGGCCATAACTCTGAGTTAAAGGGTCTGACCGGAACCAGGCGACGGTATGCGCATCTCCTGGACGGACGGACGGACAACGCCAAACCTATATCCCACTCCCAATTCCATAGTCGGGGGATAACAAGACCTTACAATACTTGTCACCCCTTTTCTATTGTAGTGCTGTATGCCAATTAAATATTTCGTTTTATCTCTGCTAATAGCAGAATAGCAATACACTTTCAGGGTTCACACAGACATCCAATGCCAAAATTCAAGGACTTTTTAAGCACTTTTTAAGCACGTTTTCCCATTTTTCAAGCACATTAATTGTTGCACATAAATCAACAATCTTCAATCTAATAAGGATAGTTTTTCCGCCAATTTTTGTTGAATATGCATTTTCTGGCCACAATTTTAAGGATGTTATAGAAAAACTACAAAGGGCACAACAGATAAAGATAAGTTCGAAACAACTGCAATTTGTCCACTTACCGTTACTTTGAGCAAACATTTTATTGATTCTGATACTAAATTGTATATTTTTTTTTTATTTTGTTAACTGTTGATTTTTATCGACACTATGTCATTCAATCATTTTCAAGCTTATTTTCAGCACATTTAAGCACTTTTTAAGCATTTTTCAAGGGGGTAATCAAATTCAAGGACTTTTAAACACTTTTTTACATTTTTAAGCACTTTTTAAGAAAGGGACTCAAATTTAAGCACTTTTTAAGACTGTACAAACCCTGACTTTCTAATCTGAGGTATAAAATTATATATAAGAAATCATACTATATAGTAGTTTACATATGTATTGAATACTGGATGATAAGGGTCAAAACAGTATATATTAACATAAATAGATGTACTGTTTAAGTGTTTTTTTCTGTGGGCTCCAAATTCTGCGGTTTTTCCAAATTTTGGCATGTTTTTATTTCTGGGGACTTTATTTTTGCGGCATATCCTTTGGACAAAACGTGATTTAAATTCTGCGACTGTTCTTCAAAGTCACATTACTCTATCTTATTAGCATGTACACATTCGCATTTGTTTATTGTTGTCACAAAATTGTACAGTAATTACAAATAATTATATTGTTTGATCGCAAACAAATATAATGCACAACAATAGAAAGGTATGCATTTTTGATAAGCGTGAAATGACATGTGAAAAATCTACCCCAATTTAAATTAAAGTATACGACGATTATTTAGCAGTATAAGGGTTGAAATGGTTTAAATGATTTAGTGTTAAACAAACCTTTAGCGTATCAGCAAACACTATATATGTTGTTTAAATATCTTAATTCTTAAGTTAGCATAATTAACAATAAGTACATCCTTACAAACACAGAATACATTCTTAGCAGACAGCAGTTATTTTCAACTTGAAAACCACTAACCGCTATAATCTGTTAGTCGTCATTACTTTAGATGAAACAGGTCATAATGCAGTACAAATATAGTACCAGGTTAAAAAACAAAAACATGGATAAATATTCTGCGGTTTTTATTTCTGCGGTGCTGAAACAGATAAAGATAAGTTCGAAACAACTGCAATTTGTCCACTTACCGTTACTTTGAGCAAACATTTTATTGATTCTGATACTAAATTGTATATTTTTTTTATTTTGTTAACTGTTGATTTTTATCGACACTATGTCATTCAATCATTTTCAAGCTTATTTTCAGCACATTTAAGCACTTTTTAAGCATTTTTCAAGGGGGTAATCAAATTCAAGGACTTTTAAACACTTTTTTACATTTTTAAGCACTTTTTAAGAAAGGGACTCAAATTTAAGCACTTTTTAAGACTGTACAAACCCTGACTTTCTAATCTGAGGTATAAAATTATATATAAGAAATCATACTATATAGTAGTTTACATATGTATTGAACACTGGATGATAAGGGTCAAAACAGTATATATTAACATAAATAGATGTACTGTTTAAGTGTTTTTTTCTGTGGGCTCCAAATTCTGCGGTTTTTCCAAATTTTGGCATGTTTTTATTTCTGGGGACTTTATTTTTGCGGCATATCCTTTGGACAAAACGTGATTTAAATTCTGCGACTGTTCTTCAAAGTCAAAGTCACATTACTCTATCTTATTAGCATGTACACATTCGCATTTGTTTATTGTTGTCACAAAATTGTACAGTAATTACAAATAATTATATTGTTTGATCGCAAACAAATATAATGCACAACAATAGAAAGGTATGCATCTTTTGATAAGCGTGAAATGACATGTGAAAAATCTACCCCAATTTAAATTAAAGTATACGACGATTATTTAGCAGTATAAGGGTTGAAATGGTTTAAATGATTTAGTGTTAAACAAACCTTTAGCGTATCGGCAAACACTATATATGTTGTTTAAATATCTTAATTCTTAAGTTAGCATAATTAACAATAAGTACATCCTTACAAACACAGAATACATTCTTAGCAGACAGCAGTTATTTTCAACTTGAAAACCGCTAACCGCTATAATCTGTTAGTCGTCATTACTTTAGATGAAACAGGTCATAATGCAGTACAAATATAGTACCAGGTTAAAAAACAAAAACATGGATAAATATTCTGCGGTTTTTATTTCTGCGGTGCTGAAACTGACCGCAGAAAACACAGAAATAAAGTCACCGCAGAAAAAACCACTTATACGGTATCTGACCTTTGCCATCAAGGTAAAAAGTTCTTAAACAGAAAACCTACAACTGGTAGTCAGAAATTTGGCTAACTTTTGTCTGTTCAATTCTGCTTGCAGGCATGCAAACATAAAGGTATATAAAAACCCACTGTCTGCTTTAACAATTTTTAGAAACACTAGTACACTTAGTCAGCTTCTACTGGTTGTCTATCACTGATAGAGAGGGTTAATTTGCATCTGATAGTCTAATGATTGATATTAAAAAGTCTCACTTCAAGAATCCACTCTGACAAGAGGTCAGTAAACTAAGACTTACTGTGTAATCTTTATAAATATTTATGCTATTTTGATACAAAAGTTGTGTTCCCGGTAGTGGGCAGAATAAATATTCTGCATACTAAAGCTGAGCTGAATGAATTGTTTAAAATAAGCATGTCTTTTACTCTTTTTTATAAGCACAAAGTTGAAACTTATACCTTATTAAAGCCAATGCCATAATCCTTCACTGTACTTCTGTAATCCATACACATCTACCAAGTCTACATCTACCTGCAACAAAAAGAATATTCTGAATCAAACAAAAAAGCTTTACATCAATATCCAATTTCCTCCTCAAATCTTCCTATGCTATGAAATCTAGTTTCAATACTTGAACTCTTTTCAAAGTTGGACGAGTAGCTTTTAAATCCAATTTTTCTACTCGTCCTGCATCAAGTTCTCTTAAATTCTACTCATAATTACAAGGAGACAAGTGGAATTTTAGATCTCTGCTTTGACCAGAGATATTATGATATTCCAGGTCATCCTTAAAAAAATGTTTGTTTGCAGTAACCCGACCCAGAAATTTCAAGGTGGGTAGGTAGGTCGATTCTTTGATAATCTGGTAACAATTAATAAATTGATAAATGAATTCTAATAAAATAATACATACATTTTATTTCTTCTATTAACCTTTAAAAGAACAAAAACAAAGCACAAGGCATAATTTTCTGATTAAAAAAAAAATTTTTTTTATCCAGACCATGAAAAAAACTTTTGAGTAGGGGCAAATTTTGTGAGTAGGTCGCGTTACTGCAAACAAACATTTTTTTAAGGATGGCCCCATGTATTACCTCCACCTCTACATCCACCAAAAGCTAAGTATAATAGAACCTACTTAATATTCAAACAATTTTATCAAATAAATTGCTTATTCCAAACTAAAAGTCCTGTGCTACAATGCAACATTATTAAACAAGGGTCTATGTCAAGCTGTGAAAAATAAAGAACTGCATGTCACTTATTGAACTTTCCTGACCAAATAATTATGTATCAAAAGCAAAAATAAGCTTTAACATTACTATCTGGCATGCCACAGCTAGCTGATATTTACACCATGTCAGGGTTCATACAGATCTCCAATGCCAAAATTCAAGGACTTTTTAAGCACTATTTAAGCATGTTTTCCCATTTTTCAAGCACATTTGTTGCACATATACCGACACAATTTTCAATCGAAGATGGGTAGTTTATTCGCCATTTTTTGTTGAATACACATTTTCTGACCACAATTTTAAGGAATTTATAGAAGAACAAGAAAGGGTCATCAAATACAGATTAGTTCAAAACAACTGCAATTTGCCCACTTACTGTTACCTTGAGTAAACATTTCATTGATTTTGATACTAAATTGGATCATTTTCTTTTTACTTTTATCAAAATTATGTTAATCTGTGTTTCAAATTTTCAAGCACATTTTCAGCATATTTAAGCACTTTTTAAGCACTTTTCAAGAGAGTAATCAAATTCAAGGACTTTTAAGCACTTTTTTTCATTTTTAAGCACTTTTTAAGAAAGGGACTCAAATTTAAGCACTTTTTAAGACTGTACGAACCCTGCATGTACAATGCAAGTTATTTTTTTCTCACATAAACAAAATTTTACATGGCAAAAATGTAAATAGCCATGAACTGCTATTAATTTCTAAATAAGCAAGAGCAATTAGCCTCTCATTTTACAGCCTCTTAATTTCTGGATAATTGCCCATATACATTATAGCACAATATTTTATCGTGTAGTACAGTAAGTTGGACTAATAGTAAAACTTATTCAATGAACTTAATATGTTGCATTTAATTACTATGTATAACAGTGTATAAGCCTCACAAAAATGACTTACTCACCTCTAAGTTTGCTGAACTACATATGTACCACAGGAACTTGAAATTCTATCAAATAACCAATATTAATGATAATATCCAAATATACCCCCTATATACTATAAAATAAACACAAGGAATGAAACGCCTTTTCCCCACCCCAACATAATTAACGCCGCGACCAAATCAACAAAACAACGGATCAAAATATTCTATCAGGCCATTTCAATAAACAATACATAAATGCATCAAATACCACCGATAACTTTTTAAAATCGCGTAGCTGTGTAGGAATAATTCAACATTTTCTGATTATTTCCCGCGATCTGAGTTTGTCGCCGACTCCATTTCGTGACGTCACTGGATTTTGATTCGAGGAGAATAATATTTATTAAACTTATTTTTAATAAGTTCCAAAAAATAACAGGTATATATAAAACTTTCATACAAATTATTCTATGTAAATAGATATAAATATCTTCATGTAAAACCTTTTTAACAAATTACTTTTATAAATACATTTGAAAGGGAAACCCCAAACAAGAACGGTAAATCTTTGAAATAGTACTTTCGTTTTAAAAACAAATTTGAGTACTCTATTTGATATGGCCCAGCAAATAAATTCAGCCATGTCGTAAGACAGAAATCAGTCATTTGTTCTAGTTTGAGAGTATTTTACTTGCAAACTTGTTATTTTAGGAACTTGTTGAAAATATAATTTTACTAAATATTATTCTCCTCTAATCAACATCCAGTGACGTCACGAAATGGAGTCGGCGACAAACTCAGATCGTGGGAAATAATCAGAAAATGTTGAATTATTCCTACCTAGCTACGCAATTAAATCAAAGTGCTGCAGCACTGAATGCGACGGACATGCAACCGGAGAGACATTAATTAAGGCTTCTTTTAGAAAAAACAAAACAAAACAAAAACAAAACACAAAATATATAACAGAGAAAATTTGTTCCATACAAGTTCGATATTTGTAGAGCAATATATTTTGTGTCCTAAATTGATATAATTCAGATTTTCTACTTTCAAGCACTTAAATACAGAATGAAATTTATGCCTAAAAACTCTGGTCAAACTTGTAAATCAGTGTCCTTATCGATTTATTCTAAGAAATGATATGTAAATAGAAAAAAAAACTATCAACGAAATATTTCTAGAATAAATCCAGGCAAATAAGCTTCAAACATAATACATTATACATTTGAGAATGCTATTTAGAATTGCTTCGTGTTATATCATAGTGGGCATACAGACAATAAAATATAAGTCATTTGTATTTTTATTTCTCTTGGATATGTCTCATTAAAAAAAAATTGGTTAAAATCATCAGCAATTAATAGTGTATTTCTTAGATTTTTTTTTTTACAAGGTAAAGATGTAGAGGCCAGAGCACATCGTTTTTATTTTAATTTAAATGTCACTTAAGCACTACAGTGTTTAGTTGTCCTTTTCAACTTCACACTAAATTCCATTTTCAACTTGTTTGCTTCTTACAATTGTATAGCATTTCTAAAAGTATTTGCATTACAATCCGCTGGTTTATTAATTACATGTTTAATGTGTACTTCCTAATCGCCTGTCCAAAAATCAGAACAGGTGAAGCAGAATCTATTTTTAGAATAGCGAAGGTTAACTCATATCATGACCTAGTAAAATATGTAAACAAACCACAAGAATCGGAAGTAGAAATGATATTATAACTTCCTTACCATGAAAGACTACATGGCGGTAAAGTGTCTTACATGCATTTTCAAAAATAGATATTTATACTAGCCATTGTACTGTATCTAATATATTAATAACTGCTGAATATTCAGCTAAACCCGCGGTATGAGTCACGAAAATAGTTCTTCTTTTATTAATGCGCGAGTTATCCTAGAGTCACGAAAAACTTTTGATTTTTAATAATAATGTTTTGTATAATGTAGAAATATTTATTTCCTACTAGTAATGTCTTGGAACTCAGAGGTTACACCTTTATTGAAGTATAATTTGCTGTCCTACTTTTTCGACAGCGGTAAATCGTTTCAGCAGTAATTTGCATATTGCGCAATAATACTACGGGACTACAACGTTTTTATCAATAATATACGTTCATATTTTAACTTGGATAACTTAATTTGAAATTGAAAAGGCTAAATATGGAAGACATTAAGATATCCAGATAAAGTATGGGAGTCTTGAAGGATCAAATTCATGTACTATTTCTTGGGATGTTAATTGGTTTAGGACACATTGCGCGAGTGTAGCCAACGAAATCCCATGTGTAGATGACTTAGCTCTGAACGCGCCTGAGGGCGCGTCCGTCGCAAAAAAGTTATCGGTGGTATTTGATGCATTTATGTATTGTTTATCGAAATGGACAGATAGAATATATTGAATGAAATATGTCAATTCTGACCAATTTTGACACTGGTCTCATGAAAATATGCCATTACCGTGAAATTAGTGATGACGCGGCAGTGTTTTTTTTCTTTATATAACCAGATACTACCCTAAAACGGTACCATTCCCAATAGAAAATAGACATTAAAATTCCCATTTTCCAATGTTAAATTCCCAAAATGGCTGTTCAAAATGCCCACAAGGCCAAGTGATTTTTCTATGATCATTTAAATCCAACATATTCATATAAATCACCACTCAATAGTTCTATTTTGACAGTAGAAGCTGTTAGCTCTCTTTATTCATGATGTCAGTAGAAGCTGTTAGCTCTCTTTATTCATGATGTTAATCTCATTTGTAGCTGAAAAAATGCATTAAAAAAATTCCCAATTTTAGTCAAAATAACGCATTTTTTTTCCCAATCAGTCTGGTACCGGCACCATTCCCAAAGTAGAGAAAAAAACGCTGCGCGGAATTAGTGATGTTTAGTATACCTAGGGGTGTAACAATACAGCAAAAACCGTATTGAAATATATTGCCATTTTGCTGAAGCGTATTGCAATATATTGCAATACGTATTGTCTTGTATATGTTTTGATGTAAAGATGGAGTAACATTTATATATTATTATTATATGTATATATTTTTAGTAGAAACTTAATAAAAATGTAAGGAATAAATAGAAAGTAAAGTGTCACACAATTTGATAAACAAAACTAGTCGCGTGTGAACTTTCACATCTGGGCTGCTTATGTAAATAATGCGGCCGCTTATTGACTTTTAAGTGTACTAGTTGTCGGATACTTTTATCTTACGTTGGCGCCAACAAAATTGGCCAATTAAAGATTTTATGTGAAATTTGTACTAAATTAGAAGGCAATTAATTGAAAATTATGATTTTTATAAAATACCGGTTTTCCAAAAATCGTACGGCGGTACGAAATTTATTTTTTCATATCGCAATATATCGGTATACCGGTAAACCGTTACACCCTTAAGTATACCTACTATAAATTCCAGTTAAATTTATTAATAATTATATTATTGATTTAATCATCTTATTTCTTTTCAAATTTGTTTACTGTACACATACATGTTTAAGTTATATCATAGGACCTGGCCATCATGTAGTAATTTATAATGGGTCGAATTTTCTAAGGCTCGAATCGTTTTGATGTCGAATCGTTCATAAACTCAAAATGCGTAATTAAAATTGATATATTAATTGTCATGCATTTATACTCGATACAGTTGATAAAGAAATGGTTTGACAACTTATGCATGCATTCAAACTTACTATCTCTTCGCTGTAATGTATTATATTTACAACGCAATTTGTCTCTTTCAGTTTCAGTTAAATGTGCTCCTAGCAGGTTGATAACTACATGCTGCGATTGTTTGATTTTTTGTTCACGAGCCAATCGCTATATTCGGCTTTTCCCGCCAAAGTACCTCGGTAATTAGCGGTTTGGCACCACTAAATACTATCCGTAGCTGATTATAATAATCAAAGTGCTGCAGCACTGAATGCGACGGACATGCAACCGGGGAGACATTTAGGGTTATTTAGAAAAAAAAATAAAACACAAAATATAGGAATCTATAACAGAGAAAATTTGTTCCATACAAGGAGCAATATATTTTGTGTCCCAATCTGATATAATCCAGATTTTCTACTTTCAAGCAGAATGAAATATATGCCTAAAACCCTGGTCAAACTTGTAAATCAGTGTCATTATCGATTTATTCAAGAAATGATATGTAAATGGAAAAAAAAAACTTTCAACGACATATTCTAAAATAAAACCATGCAAATAGACTTCAAGCATAATACATTATACCACGATAAATCCGTGATTATACATGTGAGAATGTTATTTAGAATTGCTTCGTGTTTAACATAGTGGGCATATAGACAATAAAATATAAGTCATTGTATTTTTATTTCTTTTGGATATGTACGGTCTCATTAAAAATATCTTTGGTTAAAATCATCACAATTAATAGTCACCGTATTTTTTAGATTTCTTTATTTGCAAGGCCAGAGCACATCGTTTTTATTTTAATCTAAATGTCACAATTTTTTCTTTAAAAGCACTATAGATGTTTAGTTGTCCTTTTCATTTTCACACTAAATTACATTTTCAACTTGTTTGCTTCTTAAAATTGTATAGAATTTCTAAAAGTATTGCATGTGAACAAAGTAAGTATCCGCTGGTTTATAACATGTATAATGTGTACTCCCTACTGTCCGAAAATCAGCACAGGTAAAGCAGAATCTATTTTTAGAATAGCGAAGGTTAACTCATATCGTGACCTAGAAAATGTATCTAATTTATTAATAACTGCTGAAATATTCAGCTAAACCCGCGGTATGAGTCACGAAAATAGTTCTTCTTTTATTAATGCGCGAGTTATTCTAGAGTCCAAAAAACTTTTCATTTGTTAATAATAATGTTTGTATAATGTAGAAATATTTATTTCCTACTAATAATTTCTTGAACTCAGAGCTTACACCTTTATTATAGTATAATTTGCTGTCCTACTTTTTCGACAGCGGTAAATCGTTTCGGCAGTAATTTGCATAATTGCGCAATAATACTACGGGACTACAACGTTTTTATCAATCATATACGTCCATATTTTAACTTGGATAACTTAATTTGAAATTGAAAAGGCTAAATATGGAAGATTTTAAGATATCCCGACATAGTATGGGAGTTTTAAAGGATCAAATTCATGTACTTTTTCTTGGGCTGTTAATCGGTTGAGGACACTTTGCGCGAGTGTAGCAGACGAAATCCCATGTAGATGACTTAGCTCTGAACGCGCCTGAGGGCGCGTCCGTCGCAAAAATGACAATAACGTTGAAAGTCACAAGGTTGCAATAACTAACTGTAATATATTGTATATCAAGATTTTGTTGCATGTGAAACAAATATTGTGGAACTTATCTCTCCAACATGTTTGCACAAATTAACTGCATAGAAAAATTTTGATATCCGAATTTAAAATGATATATAAAGGGATATTAACTTGTTGCTCCTTTATGCAGGCCTGAGCCCTCGACACTAACTTTTTTATCAGGTGGCAAGACGGACCACTAGATTTGAAATTAAGGTAGTCCTTTCAGAAACCAAGTGGTCAATTATTATTATTATATCATTTTACTGCAAGTTTAGAAAAAAGCATGCTTAAAATTGATGACAAAGATGTATTATTAACCTTTAAAGAAAACAGACATTTTAGCTATATATTTTTATCTTATCATAAATTAAGGAGAGCAAGTTAGTAGGTATTCTGTCGTGAAGTTATTTTTTTTTTTCATAGCTTATTCAAAAATACACAACAGGGCTCTTATTTATGTTAACTTTTATATTGAAGTGATTTCTCCCTCAACTCAAGTTAGGGAATAGTGAAACTAATTATGTCTGGGTTTTTATTTGTTTGGGTCGACAGACCAAACAAATAATGGTAGCAAAATTTCAGACTCTAATGCTGTTAATTGCAAATGCCGAAAGTAATCCGCTTTTTAAGCGGTTACTTCCCTTTATATGTAACACTAAGGCCGAACAATTCAGGGGAGATCACTGCGTAAATATGGTCATATGACAGGCGCATTAATTTTGAAGCAAAATAATTCCCGAATGGTCGAAGATTTCTAATATTGTTTTATTCTTTATAGATATACATGCTTATAGTAAGCGCCATGAATATTTACACAAGTGTTAAACAACAGTTAGCGTCGTTACAAACCCTAATTTAGAATAATATGGTTTTCTTCAGGCCGTTAACATATAAATTCACCGTGTCGCGCTCGCTTCTTAAGCGAGAGGTCCGGAGTTCAAATCCTAGTTAAGGCACCTCATTTTTTTTTCAAATTGTTTAAGTCAAATAAACATTGGATTGAATATCAGTGTTGCAATTAGTCTTATAGCCAATGTACTATAATTAAAACGCTGGAAAGTATTGGTGGCACTATACAAAAACAAATTATTTTATAATCTCACAACCTTCACCTTTCTGACATTCTGAGACCCAAACAAATTCAGCGCCTTCTGTGCTTTGATTTCTTACTGTTATTCAAATATTTATTGCTGATACGTGGTACGTCTTATAATCATGATAATTACATGTATCTTTTATAGATTAACATTTTAAATAGAAAATAATAAAACTTTTAAAACAAGGAAATATCTAAAGGATAACAAATAAAAACAACTTTATATATAACTATAGTTTAGCTTATTTTTCTCACAGATTTATTATGAATATAGAATTTTTATCGCCCTGTTGCTTGTTGGTTGATATTTATTTTTTACATTGAGTATTTTTAACCTTTTATTTAAAAAAAGTAATTTTAACTCTGGAAGAAATGGATCTCTTATCGTTTAACAGTAAAAATAAAGATAACTAGCAAAGAATTACTAGATTTATTTTTCCAGTTCCTTTAGTTTGCTGCCATTATTCTTGTATATGAAATTTAAAGTTCATACGGTATCCAATACAATATCATAATTACCATCGTCGGATACCCACGGGTGATTAACATGTAACATAACATAAATGTTAAAAGGTTCCGCCGTGGAGAATGTTTTTGCATCGTTTACTTGATGAAAAGGTGCGTCTTATAATTAATTCAATCGACTTTTAAAAAAGGAAGAAAACTCTTTAATGTATACTTTTATGTATACAAAGTGTAAGTTCCGGGCAGATTTTTTTTCTAACCACGGAATTCGTAGATGCAATAAAAAATAAACTTAACTAGAAATGTGTCCATAGGACACGGGTGCCCCCACACTCCACCGATTTGTCAATCTTATATATGTCTCTGGGTCAAATATATTTTTTGGCTACATGTGCCCAAGTTGAAAACTAAAAATCTTTTATTAAGTAATGGGCAAATACTACAAATACTGAATAAAGCCACAAGAAAACGCCAAGGTGCATAAGTATAAAATGCTAACCATCATTCTTGTAAACTTACAGGTCATAAACTTTTTGAGTTACGTGCAACACAAGTTAAATATTGTAAATTTTTACTAAGTCAAGGGCAATAACTCTAAAAAACTAAAAATATCCACACGAAAATACACAGTTGCACAGCTACACATGCTTAGCAACTTTCCTGTACGGTTTCATGACTAAAGGTCAAATACTTTTTTAGTTACGTGCGACACAAGTTGAAAATTGCAAAATTATACTAAGTCAAGGGCAATAACTCTAAAAATACGGAAAAAATATCCAGACGAAAATACCCAGGTACACAACTTCACATGCTGATCAACATTCCCGTAAAGTTTCATGACTCTAGGTCAAATATTTTTTGAGTCACGTGCGACAAAATTTGAAAATTGTAAATTTTTACTTAGTCAAGAGTAATAACTCTAAAAATACTAAAAATATCCACACGGAAATAACCAGGTTCACAACTACACATGCTTAGCAACATTCTTATAAGGTTTCATGACTGTAGGTCAAATATTATTTGAGTTACGTGCGACACAAGTTGAAAGTTGGAAATTTTTACTAAGTCAAGGGCAATAACTCTAAAAATAGTAAATATATCCACATGAAAATATCCAGATGCACAACTTCACATGCTGATAAACATTGCTGTTATGACACCTCTGAAATACAAGTAAATTGTAGTTAAGTGGGGGGGGGGGGGCATTGTAGCTAAAAACTGAACCAGCAATTGAAATGTAATAGATCTGTGTACGACGATAATTTCTGATAGAGAGAGAGACTTGGTTAACTGTAAAAAAAGCCACATACCACATCATAGTGTCCTTAGATCATTGATCAATACTTTTAGTAAAAAAAAAAAGCTGGCACAAGGTGCGTGAGGTATGTTTTGCAGTTCACTGCCCCGAGTCTGCAATATTTGCTAATTAATCTTGTTTTCACCAATGTCGACCACTCTGTCCCTAGAATGTCTGAGATTTTTTTCTGTCATTTGTATTTATTGTTAACAGTACTTGATTTTGATCTAAATTTTTATTTCTGTGGTCATATGATCTACACACTTGGGGGTTTTCTTCAAAATAGCCCATTCTTGTGCTTTCAAATAATTATAAATCATATTTAGTATAAATATTTGTAGAAAAGATAGCAACTAAAAAGTAATTTGTACTTTATATTTATGAGCCTCATTATCAATATTGCTTTCATGACATTCCCTTCGAACATAAACCAAGACACGAGAGTAATTATAAAGCAAAAAAACTTAAGTGTAGTATGTTTCCATGGAAACTTAAAAGTTGTTTACGAGATTGAATATTAATTACTCACGTTCTTATTTTCATACTTTGTTTCAAATACTATCATATTTTGATTTGATGAAATATCTTCAGATATTTAGTGACCTCATTGTGTTTTCGGTTTATTTATTTCTTTATGAATTGCAACTTCTAGACGAATATTTCCTTTACATTAAGATTTGATAAACGACCAGGGTATTCCAATCGTCTATAGAAAAATAACATGATGATCTAAGATTTGTTAATTATTTGAAAATCCACTGAGATTAAGTGATCCAAAACGTTTAAAAGTTTTAAAGTACATTAAATCTTTAGGTAAATACGCCAATTATAATCATCAGTTGATTTATAGATTCAATGTTGAAGATGCCAATGTTTCCCATAAATACGACTATAATCATTGAAGGCAAATATTGAGATGATAATGATGGTGATGATGATGACGATGATTATAGTTGTATCTAATTTTTGATAAAATGATAATGAATATGATACTGCATTTAGAATAAAGTTGTTCATACTAGTACTAGATATACGAGCTTACTATTAAGTAATATATATTTGTACCTTGCATCTAGAATTTGAAATGTTTGTCGAATCCTAGGCACGTTAAGCCTCAGCTAAATTCGATTGTTCTCATGATGCAAAAGTACAAATGTATAACGTTTTTTATAATGGATTTAGAGCATGTAACATGCTTAGCATATGGAGGAGAAAGTGGCGTTGAATGAGAAATATTTCATAATAAAGTATCGAAATGCAATATAAGTAATAAATCACTATAACTTTACTGATGGCCAAAACAACAAGCGATCGTTCAGTTATGGCAAACGGGTACTGTTTCGGAAAGATTGTACCAAATCTGGAAAAAAACCATAAAAAGCCTTAGAGAAATGAAATGAAAGCATATTAGGGACGGAATGGTTCATTTCATATACATAAAATAAAATGAAATAAGAATTCATTTTTACAAATGGTCTTCAAATTAAAAATAAGTTGTACAAAGACAAAGTAAGTTACAACAAAACATGTGTATTGCATTTATATAATTAAAAAAAAAGAATTGTTAAAAGCTATCAAATGAGTGTTTTAATTCTATACCCCTGAGTTTGCAATATATTTGATCCCCAAATGAATCCTAATCTTTGTAGGGAAAATCGGAAAAAAGACAGGGACAAACAGAAATAACGACAATATGGAAGTATATTCATGTAAAGGCATAATCAATAAAGATATTTCTTTATACTTCAGGTTGATATATGTTTTGTCAATTTTTATTAATTTGCCTTGTTTCGAGTCTCACCAACACTGAGAAAACATGGTCTATCTTGCTGAAAGACACAACACATTCTTTCTTCAATCGTTGTGTTTTGATTTAAGTTTGAACTTATTTGATTGTATCACATACATGTTAAACAATGTACAATAATAAGTATACAATAAAAACAAATTGGTTGAGTAACAAGTTCTTCCATGTGAGGAATCATCCAGCTAGCTTACGGAACGTCGGTGGTTCTACTCAGTTGCCTGTTCGTGCCTGAAATAATGCACGGATGGGCACCTGAGGTCTTATGATGAGGTCAAATGACATATACTGTGCCGGTGTGACGTAAAACCCAATTAAAACAAAACAAACAAGTTCCTACAACATTAGATTAAGCCTTCCACAGTAATGAATAATATTATATGGTAAAAATACTATAAGGGCAACAATGTAATGATTTCTTTTTACATTTATATAATTAAATTATGTATTTTTTTGTCTTTTTTTAATCATTAATTAATAAATCAGATCAATGAAATAAATAGAATTTTAGAAAACGCTTTCTTCAGCGATTACCCCACAGGCTAACATCCCTAATTATTTAGTGATTTATTACTGTTTTTAGAATTAAGTGGTTTTGTTTCATTAAATTTGCATAAATAAATTAATACAAGATCAAAATGTATCATCAAAACGATTCATAGTCTTAATAATTCTTGATCAGATTCGAAAATGACAACGTTATCTTCATATCCTAAATTATCACGACTAAAAGGTAATGTGTTAAAGTTTAATGGAAAAATAGTTTTAGTTTCCAGTGCAATAAAATAGAGAAAAACAGAATCCCTAAAGAAAGCCCAAAGAAGAGTATCTCTGACCAATAAGAATAGAAAAAACGGACATTGGTGCTTTATAAGATTTTAAGCTTATATTAAAACAATTGTATGGCAGGTCGATATTATTCCATATCTCAAGGGATAACAGTAAAAACGATGTTGGGACGCATGGGTATTGAATGTTCTTAATTAATTTTCGTCTTCTGTCTTGCTTCGCCTGGTCATTATAGGAGATATTCTTGTTGTTCTGTCTTCCTTTAAGGCATTGAGCACTTTCAAAATTCCATTTTATTTTGTTTAGCCCCAGTCAATGTTTTACAAAAAACTAGTGAAATTTTGAAAATTGCAAACATCCGCAGATGTGTTCATGCGGCGGTTATCATGGAACCTTCAATGTGACACGTTAAGTGCCATTCCATGAGAAGCGGCGTGGGGTCCCTAAGTAAAAAAATATCCGTGTGCCCTAACGAGAAAACAAAGGGCGAAATTAAATAAAATGGAATTTTGAAAGGGAATCAGAGGTTAAGAGAGACAAGCTGTCAAAAGAAAATGTTAAAAAGCAGGCAACATATCACAAGGGTGATTGTACAATAATCAAGTGAGGAATACTGGGACCATCCTACTAAAAATGCCAAATTAAAAAGAACTATAGTACCAAAAAAACATGCATTCAAAACAATGTTCAAACCCTCATACGTTTATCTCGACATTTCGTTATCTCGATATTTTTTTGACGGTCCCGAAAACTTGGAGATATATATAACAGATCTAGTGTTCCTGTAATACAATGTACTAAATAAAACAGTATAACTTCACATACTGTAGAGTATTTTTCGTTTTTCTCAAAAGATAAACTATGATAAAGTCGTCACTAGCATCATCTTCACCTTGATCTTCGATTTATTTTAGAGGCAGATGGTCACATATTTTATTTTCTCCATAATATTTTCTTTTTCGCGTGGAAAAAATCAATGTCTCATGTACCTTCTGTATCAAAATCGATTAAGGTCAAACGATTCAAGCGTCCCTTATAAATTCAACCACTTACATAATTGGTTAAGCGTCAAAATAATAAAACGGTCTGGTATTGTATCATATATAATTGGTCTATAGATATTTGAAATATTCTGTTCTGATGTATTTTACGATTAGAAACCATTGTTCTCTCATATGAATAATTTATTTTCTAAAAGATTACTTTTTTGCCATAAGCAATATTTGGTTTTGATGTAAAACATATTAACGAGATGATGTTTTTAATTATTTGAAGTTAATTCTATTTATCCTAATATTAAATTTATTACAAGAGTCTAAACAAATTGACGGCTTATGTAAACTGATACCTGTTTTGAAAAAAATCACACACATACATGCACGCATTTAAAAAAAAACTGTAATAGAAATTTGAGTGTGTTACCATTTTACTAAAATGCACTTCTTATTTTTGTTCATCTGTATTTCTTTCCCTTAAAAAGAAACAAGAGGACCATTATGGCCAAAGATAGCTCAGCTATCTATAAAGGCTCTAAATGACAGGGATAACAAATATTAATATATTTAATAAAACACAGACACACGGTTAGAATCTATGTCAAATGTATCTGTACGAGGGGTGTTCGGGAAGTTTAAGGGATTTCCTTAATGCTGCGTTTTTATCCATATTTCACAAAATGTAATTCAAATATGTGCTCAATATGTAGTATAACGCTCACTTACAAGAGTAGACAAATACCGCTCGAAACTTGTTTCTATAGGAACCGCATAACGCATACCCGGAGCACTCCGATTTTATCGTATTTAAGTTAATTGTACCGATATATTTAATTGATAATAATTTTCTTAAATAACAATGGATAACGCCACGAAAAAGCACGAGCATTAAATACAACGTCAACGTCATTTCTTGAAAATTCTACTCGTATATCATTACAATTGTTTGAATAACAACGGTTTTAACATCACTGGTGCTTACACAAATCAAGAGAGAAATGACGTCAATAGGCGACGTTGAAGTCAGGGCAATCATCAAGTTTTGTGTAGGAATAGAAAAGACACCAACGGAGACGTATAAAATGATTCAAGCATCTAGTACAACAAAGAAATGCTTTAGATCGCTAGTATTTAGATGGCACGACATCTTCCGAAACGGAAGAGTCAATAGAGGATGACAAGCGATGCGGCCGACCATCGGTTGTTTCCGAGTTTCAAACTAATTATGTATTTTAAAATTTCAGATTGTACTTTCTTTTGTAAAATGAAGGTCACTTGATCATAATTTAGGTTATTATACCTTCCGGGTGGGGTTTGTTTTGACCACAATGTCACGATTTCAGAAAACATGGGAATGGTCTGCTTTACAATGCTACACAAAAATATTCAAGCTTCAGCTGCAGTCATGAAAAAAAGTTTTTAATAGTTCTCCATATATGACTCTTTGTAAAATCAAGTGACTCCAAGGACACAGCTAATTCTGATCTCATGGTCATGATTTGGAAATTAACACTTCTTACTGGTCCATCATACAAAGTTATAAACACCAACCATACAAGCTCTAGGCATTGGGATCAGGGAGAAGAGAATTTTTAAAGCCTATGTAAAAATGACGAATTTTGCCCCTAAGGATATGGCTTAAACAACGTTAGTAGTGATTCAATTATGTATTTCTACATACTTAATATCTACGCTCTAGACATTCTGGTTTACAAAAAGATGATTTTTAAAGATTTCAATATAATATACATGTGATTTAATAACGAGTCGTTGAAACACCTACTTTGACTTTGGACAAAGTTAGTTATGTTAGAATGGGTCTACTAAGCAATGCATCACACAACATATATAAGATGCTTACCATAGTAATGCAGCCATACACTTTAGCGAAGAAGATTGTTTTTGCTACATGACATATAAAATCAATTTATTCCCAGGGTTAGCATAGAGTTGGAAGAGGTTCAACTAAAAATATTACACAACAAATACCTAACCACAAGGTCTTGTGCCGACAGAGAATATTTTAGATATAACACTCCAAAAAGGAAGCTGTGACCTAGATATGCAATGGGCAAAGCTATTTTAACATTTCGAGAGAACATTATCTAAGAAATATTTCAGCAAAATTTTATGGAATTTGACCGGGTGGTTTCAGAGTATACGTCATTTAAATGAATTGTGGACGGCAGACGATAGACTGACAGCGCTGTCATCGTGTGACTACGTGAGAGGCGAACTAAAAAGAATATAAAAAACAACAAACAAGACAAAACAAAATAGATCGTTATCATTAAGACGAGATCAGTGGCCTTTGAGAAATAATTGGCAGTTTATCCTATAATTTTCTATGAATGAAATATTTCAGAATAAATTCTAATTATTTCTGACATGGCTTTATACCTAATGAAGGCTAATATAACCTAAGATAACGTTTATGCTTAAGGTTAGCCAGTATATCAAATACTAATGGTTGACACTTTCACATAAAGCATCAGTTGTACAGGGATGTTCTTAATGCACTAATGTGGGGCACCGGCATAAATGTTGTTAAAAACATGTGACCGATATTTCGAAAGCTGTGAAAGTCGTTAGATATCGGCAAAGCAGCAAGTCAGGACCAATTTGGGTCGCTTGTCGCATATGGCCATTCATATAGGAAATACGTTGGGTAGACTGAAATTTAGTCGGATAAGACAAAGAGTCGTTTAATTGAAGGGGTCGCTCAGACAGTCTCGACTGTATCAGTTCTTATGATTCTTTGTAAAATGAATAACCTGCAAATAAAATTTCGACGGCAAATATGCGCAAGTACTTGAGCTACAGATCAATCCTATAATGTTTCATTGAAATTGCATAAGTGTTTTAAGAGAAGTCGACTTCGTCAGGATAAACTTTAAAAATAAAAATCATTAAAGGGCCATAACTCATCACATGACAAAAATCATGGAACCGGAAAATTCCTACGATATGCACAATTAAACAAGTAGCTTCTGAGGGGTGGTATTATGAACAAGATTTTTGACGCACGGACGGACAGACGAACGAAGAAATGATCCCTATATATCTACTAATTCGTAGAGGCGACACAAAAACAAGATATTTGCCGTCAGCGAGGTGAATTTTCAACGTCTAAGCACGACATTGCTTGACATATACGAATCATTTCTCAATTAGCATTTTTGAAATTCTGTTAGAATTTAATTTCTTAAACACATTTACATTTGTATGTAAATTGATGTCAATATTTTTTTTCTATCATACGCAAAGTTTGTGTGTGTAGATAGTACAAATAAGACAAAAGGACTGGCTGTTTGATTCCTACGCATCAAAGAGACATAAAGGTTGCTATTGAAATCACTCTGACCAACATTATATCGAGTCTGCTATGATAAACTATATTGAACGAAACGGGACCACTGTTGTATTTTTAAAAATGTTCACCATTGACAGGATAATGCGATCTGCTGTATGAACACATCTCCGGATATTTCAAAATTTCACCATCACCAGCATAATATTATCTTATTCAACGAGTTCAATAAATTCAGTAATGAACTTACATGAATTTAATATTTTATTTATCACATACCCAAAATAAAGACCGTTTAAAGTGAAAAAAGAGTCATTTTTCATTGACGCGCCTATAGTATAACGTTTACCTAACATTTAGCGCATCTTTACACTATGTTTGTATAACGCTATATCATAAAAAAAATACCATTTTACGGAGTCGCAAAATCGGCACAGGTGTGTGATAAACAATTATTATTTAAGACACCATAGTGTTATAATTTACTGAACTTCTCTCTCGCACTGATTGGAATGACTGAACCCATATTCCGTCATTTTTATTAGTCAATATATATGTCAAAGTAATTTGTATTTACCATTTTTAAAAACCCAATCTATTAAAAGGTGGAATGTTGGTTTTAAGTGCTGAATAATCATAAATATTAAATGGATTTTTATGTTTTGAATAACTCTTTATGACACTTTCTAATTTTCGTATCAAAGGAAACGGGTTCAATCAAAAAGTAATATTATTACCAATGATATTTACTTATGAGATTTTGGAATCCCTTGTCAAATCTTGCAAAAATGACAAAGTGGCGAAGATCGCATACAAGCTCAGCGTTACTCTGTGAGGGGCACCACAGAAGGAAAATAAACAGTATTAGATACCTGTCAGGGAACAAAATATCGATAAGTGAATTACCCAATCAAACAAATAGTATTCCATTTGATGAATGTGTGTCAAAACAGTCAAATTTTATTAACGCTAATTTCATTATGTTAAGGGTGGAAGGATGGAACGAGCATGATATCACATTTGTATTTTTGGGATTGTGAGGTACGAAAAACAGATTATGCAATATGGTCGGAAGATAATAATAAAATAGGTAGGGAGAAACGGAAGTTTAAGATATTGGACGCTGAAATTCACTATAAGTGTATACATGTGGACACTAGGGGTCCCATTTGATTTGCTGAACCAATACATATTAAACAAAAGAGTCAAGTGATATTTCATTACGTAACATATGCAAAAATGGTATTATTAGTAATAAAATTCACAAGCTTGTGAATGGGGAAACTTTTTACTGATTATGAAAGAGTTTCATACGTTAGTGTGACCTTTAAATATCGACCTCTTAAAGAATAGGGGACTCCTTCTGGTCTTATTATAGATCAGAAAAGGGATTTAATAGTGTCAGTGCATGTAACCTTTAGCCATATGACATGAAAAACAATAGAGGTTATCAACTGGGCATGGGCAATGCGCTTATCATAAACTTAGGCCAAATACTTTTCAAATTATTGATCGGAGAAGGATTTTAAAGGTCCTGTAACACAATTTTTTATGGTCTTATATCATAAATATGATGCTCAAATTAAATTTATCAATTTTGTAAGTTCCAAAAAGCATTATTTATAAAGATATTACCGAACTTAACATTTCATGTTAATAAAGGGAATTAATAAAACAATTATTTTCTATAAAGTCTGAGTCAAATTTTTCAATAAGAAATGAATGCATATATTTTAATGATTACATATAATATGTACAAATATTTGCAGTACATATTTTACATATTCTTCGATGTTTGAAAATTGTTTTATACATATATATAATTTCACGAGATTTCAAGAGTGGTATACAACCTCAATTACAACATACAGGATCTTTAACACAAAGTGTCACTGTGACCTTCACATTTGAACAAATGACCTCAAAATCGATTGTGATGAAACTTGATGCATAATTATTTGAACCACTCTGGATACCGCTTCCTGGAACAATCCATTGATGGTCTCTAACCACTAGGCCATTACTCCTCTTTTAAATATAATTATTTTAAGCAAACTACATATATTTTGAAAGAGACGAGTATGATAGTAAAATAAGTCCGAAAATTACATATGTGAAATTTTGTTTGCTGTACTTCAAAGCAAATCTATAACTCAGATAATTTCCTTGTGTCATGTTTTAATTGTAGCAAAACCACATGCCTGTATCAAATAAAAAAAAATCCAGCAAAACATATTTTATGTTTGATTTCATTTAAAACGTTTGAGGAAAACATGCCATCAGGGATGTTAATGTGTAAATGTCATTAATATTGATGAATAATTAATAAAGATTTTACCATTAAAATACTTTTAACCTATTTTAACGGTTTTAAGACACGATCTGTTTTAAGTATCTATTAGTAGATGTTCATTTTATATCAAATTATCTTGAATTATGTATGTATCAATGACAAACATGATCAATAAAATATTTTTACACATAAAATCGAGAATAACCAATTAAAATTTGCAGCTTTGTTTCTGGAAAATAAAATAAATATTCCGTTTTATTTAGTTCTCTCGTTGTATTGATATTTAGATGGCATTATGCGCATTTGATCTATGTCAAGGAGCTATGCTTTGCAAAAGATTATTTATTACAGTAGTTTTTGCATACAAATGTACAGGACGCAATATAAAAAAGGATTTCAATATAAAAAGAGCCGCCAACTATTTTTATAAGTTAATTTTGAGGGATATTTATAGAAATCTTCGAGGGTTAGGTTGGTTATTGGGAAAATTTAATAATTTTTTTCTAAAAAATCATCACAAAATATAAAAACTCTCCCCGTACATTTAATCATCACGACATTATACATGTTATGTGGTACTTTTAGTTTTTTCTTCTTTTTTTGGCCCTTTTCAATTTGGATGGTTCCAGTATTCCTACCTAAATACTGTATAATAACCCTTAGGATATTTTGCCTGCTTTAAATTTGTCTTTTGACGTCTTGTCTGAGATATACAGGCTTCATAAACGCAGATCCCCTTTCAAAACGTTGAGAAAAAGTTTCCATGTCGCCACAAGCCATGATATTTTCACATAACAGTCTCGTCGCTATACGCTCGTACTATAACTATTGACATATAGCGTTAAAACTCAATTATTTATTTATTTGTTTATTTATTCATTTATTTATTTATTTATTTATTTATTTATTTTATTTATTTATTTATTTATTTATTTATTTATTTACTTATTTATTTATTATCTATATATTTATTTATTTATTTATTTATTTATCTATTTATTCAATTATTTATTTACATATTTATTTATTATTTATTTATTTATTTATTTATTTATTTATTTATTTATTTATTTATTTATTTATTTATCTAAGTATCATTCATGTACATACAAAATTAAAAAATGATAAGCATACATAATTCCAATAATAGTACATAACCGTTAAAACATTGAAGACACTAGTAATACATCGAAATATCAACACAAAATATCATACAAATTATAAACACATCCAGTTATAGATTATAGCTACCTACATAGTAAAGACATCATAAATAAATGAAAAGAAATATAGCTATTGACATGGTAAAACCCAAGTTTCAGTCGCAAATTTTTATTAAATTGGCTTTAAAATAAAAATGAAGAAAAAAATGTAGCATGTAAATTATATAACAGACGTTATTTATACGAATAAGTAAGATTGGCGAAGTTTTGAAGAATATTAAAACAGGTTTTGGCACAATTTGCTGGTAAATGGTTGATCAGAGAACAATAAAACTAGCTGAGGGTAAGATCATTTTACAAAAGTCTTCTGAGAAGTGTTTCTACTCAAGTTCTATAAATTCTCAACTTATTTAGACCCGTACCTAACGGACCCACTGTACAATTAAAAATCAAACGGATCCATTCAGTCTTAAATATCTCCATAGTAAAAAGATCAACCTGGCGCACAAAAGAAATTCTAGCAATGGGCAGAAATTGCAAGACGGACCATGATTAAATTCATTCCATTGCTTTTGGACATGATAAAACCAGTTTTTACACCGAGCTGCCTTTTTTTAAACGACCGAAGTGCAATGCGTGTATTAAGTCTAAACGTCCTTGTTTAGGAAAGGCGCACCCAAAGAGTGGCCACTGATTTCCATTGCCGGACCACAGGGATGACCCAACACATATCTCCTGAAACTGCTGCATTTGGGGTATATATCCCCACCCAAGGAATAGTCCCATAGCTCAATTGTGGACAGCATTCATACAAGAATATGACATCGGCTAATAGGCGCATGAATGAAAAATAACTCTTTAGTTGCAAACCGTTCTTATTTAGGAAATTTGTCGAACAGAATCTCATATTATCATATAACAATTATTCAAAGTCAAATTCAAAGAGGTTATGACCCTACTATTTTAAGACATACTGCATGTTTAGTGTTCAACCCTTTTACAGTTGGACACTACGCTTTCCTCTTTTGATTGCATCTGACGGACCAAGTGGGAGACTCTATGATGGATAGTTCGTAAAGCCCTTTGGGACTGAATTGTCTTAATATTCGTCTTCTGCCTTGCTTCGTCGGGCCCTTGTAGGTGATTTTCTTGTTGCTCTGTCTTCCTTTAGGACATTGAGTACTTTTGTTATGGTCATTGGGTTTACTTTTATATGTTTTTACATGATCATTTTAGTGTTTTACTTATTTAACCTTTTGTAACCATGACAACTGTTAGAATTTCACTTGGCGGGGATTCATTTTATTTACACTGTCTCGTTTATAGGAACATTGTGGGGCTAAGAGCGAGGTTTGGTGCACCATTAACCGGTTTAAACTCCCCAGCAGTCATTATTATGCTGCTGACCGTTCCAAGGCGGCGCCCCACTGTGTTCCTCAGATGTATGTCTATGTTGTTTCATACTGTTTTGGTGACACTTTTGCTTATGTCCCTTGTTGTTTTCTCGTCTACGGTAAGTATCTTCCCCATTGCCTCTAGTTTTTATTTCTTTGATTAAACCCCCCCCCTTCCCCCGGTCTCCTGTCCCCTTCCCCTTTGTGGGCCTATTATTATTTTCTTTGAATTCCTAATCAGTTACAAATTATTTATCATTTAATGATTAACGTGTCGTTGCCCTGTCCTTTTTATGTTTGGGGTCCACCTGGGCTCCTTGCCATTGGTTCTTGTTGCTGGGTCATATGGGGGTTGCGTTCATTGAACGCCGCCTTTCCTTGTTGATCTTGTTTTTCATATTTTAGCTTCATCACCCTTTTTAAAAATAGGAATTATTACGCCTTTACTCCAAGCATCAGGGTATATACCTGAATAATTTTTTTTATTGAAAATCGTTACTAAAATGGTGCAATAAAGTTACATTTTTTGTCATAATCACAGCTTTTATGTCTATTCAGAATACTAATTACTCTAGAAACCTCATCAACAGTAAAAGGACAGTCCAGTTCATCTATATAGTGACATTTTTATTTGATATCATTATGAAACATAGAATATTTTTGATTCAAGTTAGTTAAACTCTTAAAATATTAAAATCTTAAAATGTTATTATCAGAAAAATCTGGTTTACTTTTATTT
This sequence comes from Ruditapes philippinarum, assembly GCF_026571515.1. Lineage (NCBI taxonomy): Eukaryota > Metazoa > Mollusca > Bivalvia > Venerida > Veneridae > Ruditapes > Ruditapes philippinarum. Next base: position 82,614 of record NW_026860050.1, read on the forward strand.
TTAAATATTTTAATATACTTTCAAATTTACGCGGGTTACGTTTCCTTAAATTTATTATCTTTTTTGTAGTACATGTGTTGTGATATCAAAATATCCTTAATTAAAAAATTCAACGCTGAAGTTGTCCAAGTCGATCAGACATATCCTGATGTCGGGCCTTAAAGTTAGGCATATTGAAATCAGTGTCTACCTTTATATATCGTATAATGTTCCGTATCAAATATATCAAGTAACAAATGAGCCGCGTCACGACAAAACCAACATAATGGGTTTGCGACCAGCATGGATCCAGACCAGCCGGCGCATCCGCGCAGTCTGATCAGGACCCATGCTGTTCGCGTTACCAAATGTCTATTACAAGTAGGAGAAACTGATACGCGAAAAACAGCACTGGATCCTGATCAAAAGACTGCGCGGATGCGCAGGCTGGTCAAATGGATCCCATGCTGATCGCAAACCCATTAAATGTTTGGTTTTTGTCGTGACGCGGCTCAAATATATCAAACATAACATAACAATGTCCTCAGTGATATCATTGTCTATTTCAAAAGTGATCAAAGGATGAAATATTTAGCTCGGAGGTTATTATTTAACTGCAAATGATGAAACATTGATGTCATTACAGCTGTTCGTAAATAACTCAATATCTCTAATGGGTGTTTCTGTCATACTTTTGCACAATATGTCGTCATTAAATAGATTGATGAAAAATTTTATCAAACCTTTTACGTTTTTTAATTAGTTGTGGGATTTACCGTGTTCCTTTTACTATTAAAAACCTTAAATGATGAAATAATATATCATATTTCCATTAGTTCAAATCATGTGTACATATGTATCAATTATAAAAACGTACATGTATAGAGAGTTGCATGTGTTTATATAGTTATTTGCTCTTATCATCTCCCAGTGTTCTTGGACAGATGACGCAAATGAAACACTTACATTTTGTTGTATGAAAAAATATTCAATTAAGTTTAATTGAAAGAGTTCGTTTTCGTCTTATCACATCATGTACATCAAATACATCATGATGGTGCAATCAAAATGAAGAAAACTGATAAAAGTACACCTGCCATCCAATACAGAATTATATGAGACCTGTAAACAAAGCTTACATAAAACACAAATATTTACATTTTTACAACACACACCTTGCTTTAAATGTATTGGGAGGAATAATGAAAAGAAATACGTTATATACGAAATATGGTTTATTTGTGAATGATAAATTAATAGGTGATAATTAATAGACGAACGATCCTTCCATAGGTCAAATCAGCCTGAACATTTGTAAATTTTCTCAAGATTTAATACTGTTGCCTGCATATACGTATGCTAACATACGGGAAGTTCCAAATTCAAACAAGGGTCAGTCCATTGTCCCAATATTATTGGAGCTCGCCTAAAAATAAAAAAAATATGAAAAGCTTACATAATTCATCTTAGGCACATTAAAACGGAAGAAAATATATAAAAGATAATAAAGAACTATGTTCAGAATTAAATTCTACAACAAAATTCGTGCGATTCTCATTTCTGATTTGAGTATAAAGCGTTTAAAAACACTTTTCATAATGGGGTCATTTTGTACAACTAATATGATTCTTCTGGAAATTCAGATTGAATCGAATGACCTTAAATTAGTTAGAAATCTACACAAGTTATTGATCCAGACCTACATCAAATTGTACAAAAACTAAAATCGAAAAAAAAAAAAATTCAAGTCTTGTCTGGTCAAAAACTCTCATTTGAGACCCTTTCACTAAATTTTAGCATACCCATCTGAAAGACTTTTTTATATGAAATAATTTTGAAGAATATGGACATCATATTATGTGTGTGTTACTTGGGTAAATTGTGATTTGGGCTTTTTTGGTTATGTTGTCGGTATGGCATTTCCAAGATAGGTCTGGTGATTTGGTATCTCCATGATACTTGGCCTTGTTGGTTTTACTTTTGAGTGTTGTCTGGTGTATTTGATATGGGAAGATAATGGGGTTCCTCTTGGCGGTTATCCGAATGACCTCACATTCGGCAGCATTGAACTTCATTTGCCATTTCTTCTCCCTGACTTGGAGGATGTCAAGATCATCTTTGTAAGGGCACGGGCATCATCCTGGCTCTTGATCGTCCTATCGAGAGACAGTCATCAGCATACATGTCAGTCCTTGACTTCACCCTAGAGGACAGGTCGTTGAATGAAGGGGCCAGGAAGAGCAGTGGACCCAAGACGCTGTCCTGGGGCACTCCGGACGTGACAGCGGATGCTGTGCGAGTGTGAGCCTTCCAGGACCACGCGCTGTGTTCTGCCAAAAGGAATCCTTGGATTCATTTTAAATGTTTTTTGGGCCCCGATCCCAAAAATTGGGCCCACTTCATCAGCCCTCCCTGTGGTGAAATCCTTGTTCGGAAAAACTTTGTGAAAACGAAAAGAGGGAAAAACGTCGATTTTTTCCCCATTCTTTTCAAGTCCCTTTGACAAGTTTTTTTCCCAGTGGTGAAATAAATTTTTTGAAATTCCCCAGGACGACCCACGTCGGAAAACTATGCTGGGAATTTGGGGGCCCGTAAAGTTGTTGTTGTTGAGCCCAAAAAGATGTTACTAAAAATTTTAAAATGTTTTTTGGATCTTTAAAAAGAAAAATTGATGCGAGGGAGAAAAGGGCTGGAATTTTGGATGGTGTAAAAAACGGGTTTCCTTTTCCCTTTTGGACCATTTTGACCCGGGTTTTTTCCCTTTTTCCCCAAAAGTTTGAGGAGAACCTGGGGAAAATACTTTTACTTGGGCAAAAGCCGCTTTGTGTTGTTTTGTCCAAAAAAAGAATCTTGAAGGGACCCTTCTCTTTCCAAAATAATAAAAAGGGGGTCATATCCCGGAATTTTTGGGGCCGTTTTGGGAAATTGTGGCGGTTTGAAATCCCTTTTTCTTTAGTGAAAAACAGAGGGGGAAAATTTGGGCATTTAAAATAAAGTAAACTTTTCCTTTTTTTTCCAAATAGAAGGTTAAATTTTCTTTCTTTAACAAAGGGGGCACTCCAAAGGGTTTTTCCCTTTTCTTCCTGATTCTTTGTAAAACACACAAGGGGAAAATTATTTTTGTTTTGAAGGGTTTAAATCTTTTAAAAGACGAAGAAAATCAAAGTATTTAAAATTTTTAAAAAAAAATGCCCAACCCTTTTTGATTTTATTAAAATTTTTAAAATTTTTAAAACATTTTAAAACACGTCATTTGATGGGCCAGAAGGGAATGAAACCCGGCCCCTTTAAAATGAAAAATGCTCTTTGGGCCAAATTCTTTTTGCCCGGGTTCCTTTCTCTTTCTGGGGTACTATTCTGTTTTTAATGAAGCTCGGGCCCGGCAACTAAAAAATTTTAATTTTGAAAACCCATTATAGCATTTTCCCAATATAAGTAAAATTTTTCCCTCGCATGTCCCTTTTATTGGCAATTTGTTTTATTCAATTCATGAATTTTTATTAAAAAAAAATCAACTGTGGGATCCCATCACCTAAAAATTGATTACCTTTAAAACCTTTTTGAAATGATATTTTTAAATAACCTCAGAGGAATCCCTTTTTTGAGGCCAAAATAAACATAACCCGTATTTCTAAAATAATTTTAAAAAAAAGACCCAAATAGAATTCCCAAAACAAAAGAAAAACCTGTAAAGCCCAATAAAACATGTAAAATGAAAACTTTTAAAAAAAAAAAAAATGGAAAAAAAAACAAAAAACTTTAAAAAGGAATTCCCCCAATTTCGATGAACGTCCAAAAGGGGGGCAAAAATTTTAAAATGGGGTTTAAAGGCTTGAGATTTGATTGAAGGAATTTTTTTTAAAACAAAAAAGTGGTTTAGAAAACCTTTCCCCAATTTTACAAAGGAATAATGCAAAAGGCTTTCCAACAATTTAAAAGTAAACGTTGGGAAAAAAAAATTGGGAAAAAAAATAAAATTTTGACGTTTAAAAATTTTGTGGTATGGGAAAGTTCAAAAAATTTAACTCAAAAGCAATTTTTAAAAATTTTAAAAAAAAAACACCAAAATTTTTAAAAAATTTTTTTCTGGTTAAAATTTTAAAATAGAAAATTTTAAACTTTTTTTTTTTAGAAAATAAAAAATGTAGTAAAAAAAACAAAGTGGGGTAAAATTTTTGAAGGAAATTTAAACAAAAGGTTTTTTTTAAATTAAAAGGGAAAAGTTAAGCGAATTAAATTTTAAAAACCCAAAAGAAAAGGTTTCCCAAAATTCAAAAAGTAAAAAATCAAAGAAAAGGGGTATCAGTAAAATAAGGCCTTCGTGGGTTAACTAAAGAAAACCCTTTTTAAAAGAAAAACCAAAAGCCCTTATTAAATCTATAAACAAGAAAAAAGAAAAAAAAAAATTTTTTCTAAAAGGGTTGATAAAAAAAGTGGCCCAAAATACATTGAGGTAGAAGTAAAAAATTAAAACCCAAAGGGCATTTGGTTTTTTTGAAGTTTTATAATTTGACGTCATATTATGTAAATATGCCATTCTTTTTTTATGCTGTGCAATATCGTGTAATAATCTACTTGATTGCTATGATCTATTTGATATGGGAAGAAAGTGAAGCGTGTTTAAATTAAGAAAAAAAGTATATCGCTAAATAAATCGCTTATATTGTCGCTAAATAAAATCACTGTTTGGAGTTCGTATGCTAGGAATTATAATTATTATTATGATTGAGGGCGTAGAATAAGAGATATCTAAGTTACATAATATCCATATTCCAAAATTTATTTCATGACTGATTGAATGCTAATTATATACTTATATTTTTCAGCATGTAAACAGAATTATCAGTTTATATTCCTATATGACTTTTGTATCGTATGCTGCCTGCTTTTTTATTTTTATTTTCTTTTTCATTATTCTTTTTTTAAAAATTTTGGGCATGAAAAGCGTTTCGCCCTTTGCCTTTTTGTCAAAATTTAAATTGTTAAAAGGAAAAATCATGTTTTTTAGAAATAACAAAATTTCCCAAAATTCATAAATTTAAAAAAAAATTTTTGTAAAAATTTGATTAAAATTTTTTTTATTTTGAGATTGGTAGGTCAATTTTTTAAAGCTCCCTTCTCATTTTTCAGTCCCTATTTTTTCCCCAAAACAAAAATATAAATTTTTATTTACTTAGAAAATTTGGCCCTTTTTTTTTCCCCATGGGTACTGTAAAAATTTAATTTTCAAAATTTCACTGTTAAAAATTTTCTATAAAAAACCCCGAAAGAAAAATTTGAAAAATTTTCAAAAAAAACGAAGAAAAACGAAAAAAAGTCCAAAATTAATTTTGCAATAATCATTATGTTATAAAATATAATATAGCGTAAAACAGCAACCGTAACTAACGCAATATAATTTACATAATGCGACGTCGAAATGATGTCGCATTGTGTTCTAATTATGAAAACAATGTATAGTTACAGCGGTTGAGCTTCAAACTGTTAACCAAGCATTGGAGTATGTGAACAGATACGGGAAGAGACCATGTGGAGCCGGAACTGGGGGAAGTTCTTCCTTTTTACAATTTTGACGTCACAGTTTGGAATCGATACACAGACCCAGCTGTTAGGTAGTTCTATCAAAATTCAGTACTAAATAAATAAATAAATTGGGTGGATTAACGTTTAAACATATCTGACATATCAAACCACGTTAAAAAGTAAATGCTGTTTATTAACTGTGACGTTAATATTTGCGTAACGTCAATCTGCTTAAAAAAGCAACACTCTAATTTAGCAAAGATAGAGATGAATCTGTATAACAGTGACTAGTAAACGTTCTCTTCTACATCATTTGTGTTGCGAGCAGTTTATTTCATAGATATTCAAATTAAAAGATTAACAGCATGCATAAACGATAATTATTAATCATAGTTTATTCAACTTTGCTGACTGGCTCATTATCAGATCAGATTAAAGATCTTGATAATTTTGATTAGTTTCCTTAATCGATATATTTTAGATCTAAAAATAACTAATTATTTCGAGTAAACCGTGACTTTGGTGAACTGTTTTTCTGATTGGTCGTTTATTTTTTAGATTGTCGCGCCAATTTTGTACTTCTAGTCATTCGAGCCTTTGTTGTCTAGCTGTCAAGTTTAAGAAAAATAAAAATCGAGTTCGAATATTTGGACGTATTTCGTCCGTCAGTTCTTATTTATTGGAGTATCACATCTTTAAAGGAAATATATTTGAATAATATATATTAAACAATTGGTCACCTTTGGTGACTCATTTGCAATTTTGTGCAAAAAATTGGTCATTTCTGACAAATTTTTGGTGACATTTTGTTTTAACGTGTTTTTGTGACGAATTTTTGACTTTATTTAATCGTCACATTACATTCTTGTTTTGTGTCTGCATTAATTACTTATGATGTCTAGCAGAAATAAGAAACCGATAAACTATAAGCTGCTTAGTACAGTGGGTACGACAGATTCAGGAGACGAATTCGAAGAGGATGCTAGAGTTTCTTCCCCTTTATGCATCTCCTGGAAAAAATTGGCGAATCGATTTCGGATGAGAATGTTTCGTCCAAATCTGATGAGGGAGAAGATGACGAAATGGCTTTCATGATGAAACAGATCCAGGAATTGGATGCCCAAGAAAAACGTTTGTTGCAAGAACGTAAGAAGGATGAACTGCGAATGCAGTTAGAAGAAAAACAAAGACGAGTTCGTTCTTTGAAAAAAGGGTAAGGGTCTTTCCTCTAAAACCTGCTGCCTTTTTGTCAAATAATAAAGTCAAAGATGAACATTTAAGTACAGAGTCTAGTGATGATAAGTTGGACATAAATAGTTTACGTCAAATGCCGGATTTGAATAAATTGGTACAAAGCCATTTAAAGAAATTAGGCTTGTTAAATTCTGAGTCTGACTCGGAGTCTGATTTGTCAAATATTGAAAGTGATAGTGAGACAAGTGTTGGTTCTGCTGTTAGAAGTTCGTCTGGTAAGAAGAAAGAGAAACCGTCATAGCACGAAAAACATCAGGAATCAAGGCTAAATCTGCAGATACTGTTTAAAAACTCTCAAAATATCCCCATTCTCAATTACGTTATGAATATGTCAGTCAAAATATTGCCTTTGAAGATCTACCATTCAATTTATTTGTAGCCGGGGAGTTAGAGATTATTTTAGATCCACAGATAGATAATACAGAAAAGAAAGGTCGTTTGTGTTTATTGAAACGTATTATGTACTTAAATTCTCATTTTAGTTTTCAGATATTACGTTCTTTCTATGCTGCAGTTTTGAGGGAAGTCGAATTAGGTGAAAAGACATGGGGGGGATGATTTTCACTATTTAGAAACATGCATTTTGAACAAGCCCAATCCTCCAGTGACTTCGACGAGCAGGGTTTCGAACTTTCGTTGTCCGACAAAAGAACTTCACCAGAAGTTGATGAGGAAAAAACGGTTTGGTTTTGTTCCTTTTATCAAAAAAATAAATGTGCTCATAAAGGTCCTCATTCTTTAGTTTTTCGTGGAAAGATGCGTTTAGCACAGCATATTTGCGCTGCTTGTTGGTCAAAAGATAAGAAAAGGTTAGAACATCCAGAATGCTCATCTTCATGTCCATATTCTGGGTCAGTTTGACTGTGGTCACAGTTACCATTATTTGATAAAGACAATGATATTGTTGACAAATTTTTACCAAGCTTTTTGTTTTTTCAAACAGTAATGGTTATAAAGGAGATAATGAAAAGTTCTATTTACAACAATATTTGTCAGGTTATAAGCCCGTAAATTCCTTATTGTGTTCCCATTCCCCATATTGTAAGGTATGTAAAGTCTTAAATCCATCAGAGTTTTCTAGTGAAACAGTTAATTTGGTTCGAATACATGAACTGGTTAAAAGATCAGGGAAATATAACTTTCAAGGTTGCAGGATTCCAGTTAATAAAAGATCAATACATGTTTCATGCGTCAAATTTTATCACATTTTAACTACAGTGATTTAGGTGTTTGTGACTTATTAGAATTTGGTTTCCCAATAGGTTTTGAAGGGAATGAACAAATATTGCCTTCTACTAAAGAAATTTGGCAGTATAAAAATTACAAGGGTGCCGAAGAATTTCCAGATCAGATAACCAGTTATTTACGAAAAGAACTAGAGTGTAATGCTATTATTGGTCCATTTAAAAAGAATCCCTTTAGTTCAAATCTGCTTATTTCCCCCTTAAATTCAGTCCCAAAACAGACAATTGAGGATAGAAGGGTTATACTAGATTTAAGCAGTGTTACAAAATGTGCAGTAAATGATTATGTGCCAAAGGATAGTTATTTGGGTGATCCTGTTTCTTTGGTATTTCCTAAGATTGATGATTTTGTTAAACTAGTATTGGCAAAAAGGTAAAGGTGCCTTGATGTATAAAAAAGATTTTATCTAGAGCTTATAGACAAATAAGTATTTGTCCTTCCAATTATAATTTGGTAGCTTATGTATGGCAAAAAACATGTTTTTTGTGATACTGTTTTGACTATGGGTTGTAGATCATCTGCTCAGATTTGTCAGAGAGTGACTAATGCAATTGCATATATATGATGTTTTAGGATGGGAATACCTATTTTAAATTATCTAGATGATCTGGCAGGCGCTGAAAATTCCAAAGATGCTTGGTTTGCATATAATACTCTAGCGGTTTTATTGCAGAAATGTGGAATTGAAGAATCAATAAAGAAAAGTAATCCTCCTTCTCAAATTATGACTTTTTTAGGGATATTATTTTAATAGTAATGATCTTACTATTGGAGTTACTGATGAAAGGCTGGTTGAAATTAGGGACTTGATCAAGTTTTGTGGTTAGATAAAAAAGTATGCCACTTTAAAGGAAGTTCAGTCTTTGTTAGGAAAATTACAATTCATTGGTTCATGTGTTAGACAAAGTCGAGTTATGGTGTCAAGAATATTAAATTGGTTACGTGATTTGTATACAGATAAATCTCAATTGCTTGGTTTTGAAATTCCGTCACAAGTTAAAAAAGATCTTGCATGGTGGAATTCTTTTTTACCATTATATAATGGTGTTTCTTTGATGTCATTAGGTAATTGGAGTGATGCTGATGAAATTTTTAGTGCGGATAGTTGTCTTAGTGGTTGTGGAGGTTTTTGGAATGGCATATATTTTCTTCATTCTAAATTTCCTCAGTTCATTTTAAATCAAAAATTGCATATTGGAGCATTAGAGATGCTTACCTTGGTAGTGTGTTTACATTTATGGGGTAAACATTTTAAGAATATGAGAATCAAAGTTTTATGTGATAATATGTCAGTTTGTATAGCATTAAATTCTGGTAGGGCGAGGTGTCCTTTCTTGCAGGATTGTTTAAGAGAAATCTGTTTTATTGCGGCTTCAAATGAATTCGAATTGAGAGCAGAACATTTGTTTTCTGAAGAGAACAGATTAGCTGAATATCTATCTAGGTGGGATAGTGATAAAATGTTTAGAGAAAAATTCTATGCTTTGACAGAAAGTTTAGAATTGCTGCAGTATAAGGTACAAGATGAGGATTTTAGATTTTGGAATTCTTGGTAATTTTATACATATGTATATAAGCTAAATTTTAAATATATACATGTATATTTTATGTTACAGTGGATCAGTTTAAGCAGTTGGAATATGAGCTTGGTTCTACAAATAGAAAAGCATATGCTGAAGGTTCTAGAAGAAATCTACGAATTCAAGTAGAATCCTTTCTTTTGTTTTGTCTCTACTTTAGTTTGCGGTATTTACCTGCTTCTACAAAGACATTGCAATTATATACTCAATTTTTGGGAAGGAGTTTCAAATCAGTAGAGTCAATTAGAAATTATATTAGTGGTGTTAAAACCTTTCATTCAATTTTAGGTTATGGTACAGATCATATTAACAAATTTTTTAATAAATTTATCTTTGAAAGGTTTGGCTAAAGAGAAATTGCACCTTGTTAAAAAGGCTGAACCTATTACCCCTGATTTGTTATTAAAACTTTTTGATGTGTTTGATTTGTCTAATTGTAAAGATGTGGTTTTCTGGTGTTTGTTTTTGTTTTCCTTTTTTCTTCTAGCTAGAAAGTCAAATTTAGTGCCCACAATTCAAAAAGATATGGTTAATCCAAAAATTTTTGCTATCAAAAGATGTTTCATTGACAGATTTTGGTTTGTTGGTTAAATTCAAGTGGTCTAAAACAATTCAATATGGTGAAAGAGTTTTATTGATTCCATTAGTGAAGATAGAAAATTCTGTGTTGTGTCCAGTGAAAGCTTATAATGATATGTTGGGTCTTATTCCTAGAGATACAGACTCACCCCTTTTTCTGTTGAAATCTGGAAAGCCAGTTTTTTATTCTAATTTCCAAACTGTTATAAAAAAGAAAATTTCTCAAATTGGTTTAAATCCAGATAATTATTCAACTCATTCCTTTAGAAAGAGGTATGGCTACCTTTGCTTTTAGGTCAGGTCTTTCTTCAGATCTTATAACAGCTCATGGGGGATTGGCGTTCAGATGCATATAAAGAATATTTACAATATTCCTTTGAAGATAAAATAACAGTATCAAAATTAATTTCTAAGAATTTAGAAAAAAGGAATAGATTAAGTAAGTATTTAGTTTTTCTGTTGGTTAACTTCTATCCTTCGCCTTACATGGGAAGGAGTTTTACTTTCAGTGGGATGGTTAGACTCACTGGGTAAGATATGGTTTTCAATGTCCTGTGAAGTTACCAATAGAAATTCTTGTACTGTATGATCTTTAATTAAGTGATTATTACATTCTTCTTAAACAAGGGGTGTTAAATCATTAATTGTTATATAGTTGTGTTTGTCATCAGTTACATAGATGATAATTCTGTAAATAGTAGTATAAAAGGATTTCATGTTACTTTTATATTGGTATATATGTTTTCATACCTTTGTACATGTATATTTAATTTTATTATATGTATTTTCAGAAATTCGCTGTGGTATCATTGTAGGAGATTCAATTGTAAAGCATCTGCCATTGATAGAGGGAGTGCAGTTGAGTGCCTTCCCAGGGACTACAATTACAAGGTTACAACATCAATTGTCTACAATTAATTTATCTGCATTCAGTTTTATAATAGTACATGTTGGTACTAATAATGTTGGCTAAAGGTCACAGTGTTGCCTTTATGTGTAGCGCATTTGCAGATCTTGTTAATTATTTACGTGCTCGTGCCCCTGGGATTCGTATTATTATTTCATCTGTACTTCCTCGTCCAGTGGATGATGATTCTTCTAGGTCCATTATTTTCGAATTAAATGCTTATTTGGAGAAAAACATGGCCAAGGATTTAAATTTTCATTTTCTTAAATCATACAGGCCTTTTTGTTTTAAAGGGTCAGATTAAACGACATTTATTTGCTCGTCTGGATGGAGGTTTACATCTAAACTCTGAAGGTTGTGCTCGTTTGCACAATTTTTTTCTACGGGTTATTTCTAATCTTTAATGGCCATGTTTTTTATTTTCAAAGGAGTTGATTGCAATATTTGATGTACAGTTACATTGTACTTCTTATTGATATTAGGACTAAAATGAATTGAATTTCATGTACTAGATTTATACTATTTCAGTATGTTGGATACTCATTTTATTTATTTCTTTTTGAATATGGACTTAAGTAAAAAAAAATAAAAAAAAAAAATGTATAATTATATTACGTAATTTTCAATGTTAACTTCTTAAATTATTAGGTGTCTGATTGTTGATCAAAGATACTTGTGGCACTTCTTAGTACACTTATTACAGGTAAATCTATTTGTATTGTGTTGTAAATGTAAATAATTGTTTATTGTTTAGCCTTTTGTTTTGCTTTATTTTGGCCTTGAGTTGGCGGGTTTTCTCTATAATTATGTTAAATTACATACATTAACATAAAATATTTATTTGAGTATTTAATTAATACAATTATTTGTATAAATTGTGTACAGCTTAGACATGCATTTGCCTAATACTAAAGATGAACTATGTGTGGTGTTTGTTATTTCTTGTTATTAAAGGTTATTGCCCTTTTTAAAAGTAAGGTCCGAGAAGTAATTGATTATATTTTAGATCTAAAATAACTAATTATTTCGAGTAAACCGTGACTTTGGTGAACTGTTTTCTGATTGGTCGTTTATTTTTTAGATTGTCGCGCCAATTTTGTACTTCTAGTCATTCGAGCCTTTGTTGTCTAGCTGTCAAGTTTAAGAAAACCCTCCCACCCAACCCATTATGTATGTTGATTTGCAAATTAGAATTTTTGATTTGAGTTTATTGCTTGTTTGCTTGTATATTAGCCTTTTTTGTATGTGTATAGTTAAGAGTTTTGTTTCATTATTTGTAATTTGAAATGCGCATATATGTGAATCTTTCTTACACACAGTTGGAGAATGTATTTTATTGAGGGAGTGTTTGAGTTAAATTGATTTTGTTTAAAGAATTGATTAGAAGCAGTTGTCTTCTTATTTTGCTAATTAAGAGTCATCAGTCTGAAGTAAGAGAGAATTCACATGTATGGATATGTGTTTATATGCTTTGTTTTGTGTCAGTATATGCAAAAAATGTATGATTTATTTTGCATGAATGTCTCTTTGTATTTAAGATGCTTTGTTTCCTGCTTTGTTCTTAAAGCTTATGCAAAGTTATTATTGAATTTTCTAAGATTGGCGGGTTTTCTCTATAATTATGTTAAATTACATACATTAACATAAAATATTTATTTGAGTATTTAATTAATACAATTATTTGTATAAATTGTGTACAGCTAGACATGCATTTGCCTAATACTAAAGATGAACTATGTGTGGTGTTTGTTATTTCTTGTTATTAAAGGTTATTGCCCTTTTTAAAAGTAAGGTCCGAGAAGTAATCTGAAACGTTTTAAAGTTCAATAATAATCAATAATGGTTTATGCATGAAAGTCTCAATTTAAGTGTAAAAATGCTTTAGGGCAAAGAAGCAATGACATTTGAAGACATTTAAATATGTGTTACATTTACATCGTAGGTGTTAGATGTAATAAATTACAACTTTGGAGAACGTTTTTACTCAATATTGCGTGGTTTTGACTTAGATGCGCAGTGATGCTATCTAATTTCACGGGATTGAATGATCAAATATAAAGCAACTGAGAGATAAATCGTGCAATATAATATGATATTACTGGGCAATGATTTCCATTTAACCTCCTCGTTTATTACAGTCGACTTTTTTAAACCGATAACATCGCAATAAATTTACGCATTTGAGTCTTTATTTGATGATGGAATTGTTCAAAACCATGTTAAGCTGAATGTAGTACCTATACTTTACTCGCTGATATGATTGTCAGAAATTTTCTAAACATTACTTTATTTTTATCTTTTATGAACTGAATATTATTTGAGACAAATGTTTAGCTATTGAGGCCCAAAATTGTCCTCATGGACACTGTTGGACACGTACTAGTGGGTAAACGCCTTTTACAGTATGGCTATGTTCATTAGAGTATATTATTGCTTCTTTTAATAGTGATTTCAGTATTGCAATAAAAGATGGCAGATTAAAACAGATCAAACAACTACAAGCAATTTCATGGAACTATAACAAATTTTGATACCATTTCAAAATAAGTTAAATAACGGTAATGCCCATAGTTTATACAGTATTAGTTAAGCATCCCGATTGTTAAACGATTTTTTAAATAAATAATGTATCTTTTCGTATCAAATGTATCATAAGCCGAAGGCAGTGTAGATTTCATTACATTACGCAAGTAATCAATAATTCTCGTTAGATATGACTACTGATAAATCACATACTACAATTAACTTCCACCACATGTGGTCGAAGTTTTAAAATTATGCTTCAAGCGCGGACATAGGGGAATTCAATAATTGACGTTAGATATGATTATCTCGTTGCTTACATGCTGAAACATATATAATAAACCATAATAATTGACATTCACCACATCCGCTTAAAACATTATAATGCATCGGTTTCGTTACTTCATTACATTCTCCTTTTCTCCTCTCTAACACCTAAAATGTCTGGGGGGGTTATTAACGGTGTCCGCTTAAGCTTCTTTTATGTCTTAAATATTGACATCTAAAGATTCTCTTATTTTTCAGAACAGCAAATTTACTGTCCAAGGTTATTGCCATCAACAATGGGACGCTAGATAACATCGACGACGAACTGTTCTTTCTTCTCGTACGGAACAATGTACACGGGGAAACAGTGATATATGGCTCGGCTATTGGACTAGAAAAGGGAGTTTACAGGTTAAAGTCTTGTTTTGAATAACGTGAAACAAAAAGCATAATGATATTAAAGTAAACAAACAAAGCTCAGGTCATTTTGTCCCTTCTAATCAACCACTTTTTTGCATGAAATGGTTTCTGTCATTTCTTGTTGTCTCTGTGGTATTATCGAGGCTTTCATATTCACTGAGATCATAACATTTGTATTAATTGTAAGTATTGCAAAATACTTGTTGACCTTGAAATATGCTTTTGACTTCACTTATTTAGTTTGTATTCGATGAATAACCTAACACTTGACAGGAACTGGAAGCCCCTTCAAGGAATGCTTTATTTCTTTGACAACCTGAAATAAAAAGGCATATATAATGCAACACAATGCCTTGTATGGACTGAGCGTTTTAGAAATTTATTTAAAGTAAGAACCGTCTGTTTCCATTTTACAGTAAGTACGAAAGTTTTTGTCCCTATGCGTACAAGAAAAATGGAACTGTTAGAGCGCATGATATAGCCATTAACTATGACTTCCAAGACACGTATACACCCTGGTGGACGGAGATCAAAGCGAAGAATTTTGATAACGTTCCTATAGTTAAAGATGTGGTTATGTATAGGTAGTGTTAGAATTCCTTTTTTAATAAAATAATCTATGACAAAAATTTAACGGATATTGTGTTAAGATTAATAATGTATTAGTGCTGATATGTATAATACAAAAAGTGCAGTTTATGTAGTGGAATGAATATAAACACTTGTTAAAAAGCAATTATCTGAAAGAAAAAATAGTCAATTTTGACCGAATGAATTCAATTCTTATGATGCTTTTGCTTTTAAAAATCTAATAAATTTATTTCTGTTTAACCATTATTTTATTCCTTCAAGATTCCCAAAGGGGAAGCTATTGCCCTTTACTGTTTAAAAATAAAGCTTACAATAGAAAAAAACTATTTTTGTCACCTTCGAAATCCAAGTTTCTTCTATGTCTTTTTGATATAAATTTTAAATTCGCTGTTTCAATTCGCTATTTTGAGTTAGATTTGCATCGAATGGTGAACAAATCCTCACCAGATATAAAGAAATGATCACGTAATATGTGTGTAATTTTCCGCCCTGAAAACTAAATATTAAGTTTTTGAATCATATCTTTACCTGGACGTTTAGATACACTAAATATTCAGTAAATAATACTTATCCAGTGAATGTGAGATTGACAACTATAATTTAAGTTGTTTTAAATAATCACATCGCATATTTCCTTTCTGATTTTTAACAGAGAAGGAGACGATCATCTTCTTTCAGAACGTGCAGTCTCTTATCCAGTGGCAAAAATTACAGATGGTTACTGGACTGTACCATATTTTGATTGTGGTGGTGGTAACGTGTGGATGGTAACATACGTAGCTCCTCTTCTGAAAGAACAGAACGGTTCTGTTGTGTTTCAGTAAGTTTATTTTCGTTCATCATTGTTTAAAATAGTGAAATGAATGAAATGAAAAACGATGTAAAGCGTATTAAAATCTAGTACTCAAATGTATATACAAATGTTTCAAAAATTCATTTTTTTTACTATATTAGAATGTCGATAAGGACCTGTACTACAGGTTATAAAAGAACGATTTTTTATGCATTAAAATACAAATGTATTTAAATCAAACTTGTATGCAATTCATATATTTGTTTTTTTTTGTTGTATAGAGGGATAGCATCTATAGACATTGAATTGACGCACATTGACATTAACCAATGTGACAGTGAAGAAGGTGACATATCTTCTGGCCTTGATGTATTTCGTTCAACACACAGATGTCAGCCTACAACCACGGTCAGGTTGCCCTTTTACTTTGTGGGCCTGTTAATCAATCAATTGTATTTGATTTCCTTTTCAGATACAGTCGTTTCCTTTTATGTATAATTAAAGTGATTATCCTGTCTGTGTTTTGCATTGTGTCCTGTCCTTCTTTGTTTATGGTCCTCCTGGGCTCCTTGCCACTGGTCTTTGTTGCTGGGTCGTGTGGGCTTTGCGTTTATTGAACGCCTTTCCATGTTGATCATGTTTATTAGATTTCGTACACTTATATAAACGAAAAGCTCGTTTAAAATGACAAGAACAATAGTAACAGTTAAATTAATATTATTGGTTTACTTTGTTAGTATATGAAACAACATTTAATTTACATTTTAAATATTTGATTTAAGTTATACGGCCTCTTTAAATTCATAGAGTTAATGATCTGGAAAAGAAAAGCAGCAACAACACCATTATGTTGACACAATTAAGAGACTGATAATTTGAATATCTTATCTCTATGTTGATATTTCTTTTTTTTAATTGCTATTAATACATTAGTTGTATTTACATAAAAACTGAGATAACCTTTGACAAATAAATTTAAAGTTTCTTCTTTCAAAGTAAATATTATTTGTCTAATTGTGATTTAATTATACTAATGAGCTTAAAGGAACTCTACTGAGGTCTGACAGGCAATTTGGTGTAAAGAAATGTAAACAAATATCTATACAAATCACTATATTATAGCTAAAATGACAATAATTTAAAAATATCACTAAACAAATTCGCTAGAAAAATGCATATTTCATTTTGTATGAATAGTTTTTGTTGTATAAATATTTATATTAAATTTTAATCCTTTTAAAAAAATTGACCGCTTTAAGAAACCGTTTCATTTGTTTAGGTTTAAATTAGCATTCTTAGTAAAGTTTGCGTAACTTCCAAAAAGTAATAATTTTCGAACTTTGTAGAATATTTTAAACTTTCATTGTTTATATCTTCTGTTACTATTTTTAGTGTGTCGCTATATATGGGCAAGGTTTTGTGACAGGTGCCTACAATTGTCATTGTAACGATGGCTATTATTTTCCTCGGAAAACAAATGGAACAAAAGCGTACTCCGTAACAGAATTAGATGATTATGTCCGAAAGTTTGGAGAAGTCAAATCGGGAATGTTCCAGTGCGCTGCGTGCGCAACCGGATGTGACACGTGTGTTGACAGTTCTCCATGTGTGCAAGAATATGAAATTCATCTGAAAATCATACTTTTAGCTTGTACATCGTTAACTGTAATTGGTATCGTGTCCGTTGCGATTGTAACTTACTTTTACAAAGATAACAAGGTAACTTTGTTTGTTTGTTTTATTGGGTTTTACGTCACACCGACACAGTATAGGTCATATGGCGACGTTCCAGCTTTACTGGTGGAGGTAGACCTCACGTGCCCCTCTGTGCATTATTATAGGCATGAACGAGTACCTGTGAGTAGAACCACCGACGTTCCGTTAACTAGCTGGATAGCTTCCTCACATGAAAGAATCCAAAGTCCCTGTCGGGATTCGAACCCACAGCGGTGAGGGGCAAGTGGTTTGAAGTCAACGACCTTAACCACTACAAGGTAACTGTTATATAACGAATGTATTAGAATTCATTCCGTCTTTTAATTCAAGAAATGTTAATGTAACGTTTTGACATTTACCTGTGAAACATCTGCTAATTATAAAATGTAGTATGTTAAGTTGATGCAGTAGCGCATTCAGTATAATAATATTGCACGTTGGAACAAGACTTATTCTACAAAGAAAATATTTCAAAACTTAGTGAACATTAAACTTTTATTACATAGATATGTTTCGACACAAGAGGTCTTCCATTTTAAGCTCACCACGGTAACCACTTTAGCGTTCAAATTTCTACTTGAAAGTTTGTTAAGGAATTAAACACTATATCACCATCAACAACAAACATCACAAGGCTTCTATATTTTAAGAATTACTCTCTTCATCTTCATTTATTCTTTTCATCTTAAGTTTTTCATTTTAACTTTCTACCCAAGGGATATACATAAATTTATTATCACGCGCATCACATGTGCTTAACGATACATTTCCTTTGAACTTTACATGTCACAAGAAAATGTTATTTCATTTTAATCTTTTTTTATTACTAATGAGAATAACAAAATTGATACAGTGTTTGCTCACTCTATTTTCTTTACTAATTTAACTGTCTAGGGGTTTTCTTCATTTAATTTAAATATTTCTTCCCTTTCATCATCAATATCACATATGAAATGGTCGTTTACTCTGGCGCAATGTTGCAACTCTTTTTGAACTTTAATGTAAAATGTTACATGAATTTTATCTGTTAAGCAACAACTTTTGCCACTTTTCTGTTAATATCTTATTTTCCCTTTAATGAATTTGCACGTTATGTGATTTATAAGATTTGGACATACAATTCTTGATGTGATCAATAATCATAACAACAACTTTTTCTTAGGTATCCCCGTTTGCTTTAAAAACAGTCGAGCAAGTCTTTCATTTGGCATCTTTTATTTAATTTCAGTAACCATAGGTTACCTTTTTATTTTTCCCAGTTATAAGCATACAAAAAAACACACACAATACATTATCAAAACTTAGATTTTTTTAAAGAAAAAAATGCATAATATACTAATTATTCCAAGCGTTTTGTAATATTTGTTTAACATTTCTATGGGAGTATTTTATGTAATGTAATCTAAGAGCTGTCTATAATTAACGTTTATGTCAAAAATATAACTAGAAATGATATAATGCATTTCGTATTTTTCTGTTAACTGTTGGCAATTTTGATTTTTGATAATGTTCTTTCCCTGTTTAATACTGTGCCATAAATATATTAAAAATTGCATTTTTTTAAAGTTTCTTTTAACATTTGAAATCCAATTATTTCTTTTTATTTATCTTTAATGCATATTTCTTAAAAGGAATTCATTGATTTCAGGTAATCAAATCTGCAAGTCCTATGTTTCTCGAACTAATGTGCGTTGGTGGTATTTTGGTTTGTTCACAGGTATATCTTTTCATTTACATTTATGAATATATCAAAAAACAAAAACATACAAATTTAAAAGAGGGAACTACTTAAGCTTAGTAGTCAGTTTGTTTGCCTTTCAAGTAGAAAGACCCATATAAAAATTTCACCAAAAATATTTTCAGGTCGCCGGTACAGACCTGGGTGCGGTTCCAAAGTGGATTTATCGATATTGTTTTCAATTAATTGCTTAAATACACGGTGACATTTGCTTTTTAATTTCAGTTTTTTACAACTTATTTCACATCAACTGTTTTGGTATGCACAATACGCATCTGGCCGCAGCATATCGGTTTCTTTATTCTGTATGGATCTCTGGTTGTAAAGACATGGAGGTATTTATTCTGGCAATTTTTTTTTATACTGTTTAGTTTAAACATATTTTAGCCGCGTCATGACAAAACCAACATAGTGCTTTTGCGACCAGCATAAATCCAGACCAGCCTGCGCTTCCGTGCAGTCTGATCAGGATCCATGCTGCTCGCTTACAAACCCTATAACTAGTAGAGAAACTGATAGCGAACAGCATGGATCCTGATCAGAATACGCGGATGCGCAGGCTGGTCTGAATCCGTGCTGGTCGCAAACGCACTAGGTTGGATCTGTCATGGCGCGGCTCATTTTATTTCAAACATTTTGCACACAAACAAAATTTGCAACATTTACATACAATAATAAATAACACAATTCAATGCTGAAAAGTGATCAGAACCGAAAGCATAAAATATTTTAAAGGCCTTTTCCTAACATAGGATTCATAATTATAAACAAGACGGGTTTTTGAAAATGTTTGAAATATTGAATGTGTAGACAATATGAATATTTATACTATTTAAAATGTATAATATTATCCATTTTGATGTATCGTGCTAAATACATAATATTTCTTTAAATAAACAATTTTAAAACAATAAAAATAAAATAGAAACTTTGAGGAAAGCATTCATTATCAGTTAGACTATTTGCGTATGTCTATCCAATATATGTTCGAATTATTTCCCTATTACTAACAAAGTAGTCGATTTCTATTTATATTTACTCTTAAGTAATTTCTACTTATAGCCAAATTACACTTCACACGATGTTTACTAATAAGTGTTATTAATTTTTTGATACTTTGAAAAATAAGCAGCAAAAATCTGAAAATGTTCTGATGTAACTTTCCTTTATGTACCGAATTGTGTTAAAAGTTATACGTTTTTTAGGGGTTTTTTTTCGTATTGTTTAAAATTATGCAAAAAATCTTCCCGAAACTTCATCTATACTTTAATCAGCATTCATCCATAAACACATAATTTTAGAGTCAAAATTACAAACGAATAGAAAAATAAAATGAAAAGAATCCATAAGCATGCATGTATAACATTATTACAAGAACAAAATTATACATTGCATAGGAAAAATATTCACGACTGGGAATCCATTAGTAAATGTGAGCAAACTCCGTCGGGGTTGTTATCTACCTGTCACCATGAAACCTTGTGGGAATAATTCATTATTTCATTAATGACCAGATTCAATACGGGAATATTTCCTGAAATGTTTTCTATATTAAATTAGCAAATTAATGCTTTAATGCGTTCATTGATGGGCAAAAATCATTTTGAATTAATGAAAGTTTATAAGCAATAAGCTGTTGATGAAAGCTTTGATAATTTGCCGTTTTTCTGTATTCATGTTAATTTAAGTGTCCTTATTTGAATCTAAGAATCTGCTTATAAACAGCAAGCATTTGAGCCGTGCCATGACAAAACCAACATCATGGGTTTGCGACCAGCATGGATCCAGACCAGCCTGTGCTTTCGCGCAGTCTGATCAGGATCCATGCTGTTCGCTTACCAACCCTATTACATGTAGAGAAACTGATAGCGAACAGCAGGCTGGTCTGGATCCATGCTGGTCACAAACGCACTATGTTGGTTTTGTCGTGACGCGGCTCATTTTATTTTTTTTATTTTAAAGAGTTTGAACAAAAATGCATCAAAACTTCAAAGGGAATGACAAATTTACATGGTCTGACTCTTTGAAATACACTTGTATAAATTGTTCATGTCTTCGGAATCATAAAGTTTATGTTATTACACTTTTGATTATTCCTCATGAACTGTCAATAAAGCTGAGTCAGTTATGGTCAGCTACGTGTTTATACTCTTATATTTATCCAAATGAATCTCACCTTTTTTAAGAATATTTATACAATTAAAATGACACGGCATTTTAATTGAAAATGGTCAATTGAAAGATAATTTTTCCAAGGAAATTTTAATAATATCGAACCTTCCCATACATTGTAACAACTTACATTATAACTGCTAGGTTAAGTATAAGTATATGATGTTTTAAAGAATTTCTGCAATATTTACTGTGGGTGCTGGGAAGAGAGTTTACCTTCCAGATAAGGCTCTTTATCAACGGCTAGGTCTTATGATGGGTTTTGTTGTTATAGTTCTTGCCGCATGGACTGTAGGTAAACCACCAGTAATTCAAAAAATTAAGACATCCGATGATCTTCTCTTTTATATTTGCAACTATGGACCAATGGAATATGCCGTTATTTCAGGTAAAAACTAATTATCTATCTTATGTGGTCATTTAAACCTAATGCAGGATCTCCTTTCTAAAAAAAATGTATTTTCTGTACATTTACTCTGTTCAATGTCCATAGGGAACTTTATTTCAATTTTTGTACTTTATTCTTTTTTGTTGGCTTTCTTTTTGTAGTTTTTAGAAATCTTTAATAAAAAGTATTTGCCGTTTTATATAGTTATTTTAAGTGTGAAATGATATTTTCAAAACTTGCTTGATAGAACTTTATTTTTTTTTGCACAGATCTAAAGAATTGTATCTTAATAATTACTATTATTGAGAATAATATATGCCCAAATGGTAGATGACGAAATCTGACGGGTTTCATCAAAACATGTTATTCTGTTTCAATAATCCATTTTTTCATATTTTGATTTTTTATTCGGTTTTGTGTGATATTATCCAACATAATTGTTAATAATAAATAAAATGTTTTCAACAAATAGAAACATAACTGTTGCAATGGTTCTATATCCGATGCAATTATTTCACTAAGATCGTAAATATTTATTCAATTGTTTTATTTTGTATATGAGTCAAGAAAATAATAAAGTTTGATAATTAGTTAAAACTTTACATGCCTAGGTTACATTGACAATTATACAAACAATACCTTAATTATTGTTTTATACAATTTTAAGCGGTTCTATTATGTTTTTATAACAAATAGTGTTATTATTTGATGCGTTGCTACATTTTTTGTTCTCCGGGAAACAAGTTATGTAAAAAACAATCTTTTTGTTTCTTTTTTTGTAACTCCTGAAATTTTCTAAGAGGATTGCTATAAACATATTTGATATAGGCAAGCTTTAAAAATTGTTAGATATGAATGAACTGTCTATTTCATTTAGTGTAGAAAGCAATACAGTGTTGATTGTATGTTACGTGTATGCTAATGATTGATATATTATTGTGTGTAATGTTTAATGCCCACTTTACCATGCTTGAATCGGTTTATCTGAATGTCCTGCTGAATAGTATGCGGCATTTGTTCCGTTCTATCAAGTTGGGTAAAAATAGAATTATTATAAACTCCGAAACTTAAATAATTTCATGATTTGCTTATTTAAGTTTAAATTAACAAAACATTCGTCTCACATTTAATCTTTTAGCTGAAATACTGCTCCTATTGTATGGCGTGTACCTTTGCTTCACAACAAGAAAAGTGCCGTCACAGTTCAATGACAAATTCATGACGTATGCGATATATAACGCAATAATTCTTGGAATTTTCATGACATTCATGTCGTTAGTATATATCATTTTCATTTTCAAACATTTTACACCTGTCAAAATCCCTGCATTTTAATACTTTTCTATTTAAATATCAAAAAATGTCTATTGGAAAAATAGTAATAAATTAACATTGAACTGTTTTTTAATACTAAATAAACTTAAATAAATTCCTATACACTATTCGTATCGTATTAGAATCTACGTTTAAAAACTTATTTTAACGTCTGCATTTAACATAATTATTCTTTGATGATTAAGCGTCTTATTAACAGCATTTTTAGAAATCACGCACCGATTGATCTATTTCTAGATGAAAGTAGGAAATTTCGATGTTGATTTACTTATTTGGCTGTAGAAAGTCGTCTTTGAAAGTCTTAGCAATGTGGTTGGTGTGGCAGCACCTCATTTATGATCTTTTCCTTTCAGTCGTCTGCTTATAACAGTTATCGGACCTGATATGTCTCTGGTGTTTCAATTTCTCCAACTCCAAGTGTTTGCTACAATTACTCTTCTTATCATTTTTGTTCCAAAGGTATGTTTAAGTCCGACATAAAAGGGTTATTACATGCTACGAAGATACATGCAAAATATATGTGTGATTAACACATGATAGAATAAAAATAAACCATTGTTCTTGAATAATAACTAAATTATTTGAAAAAGAATTTTGTATTTATTTTCAATTGAGAAAACAAACTTATAGTACTGCTATAAAAATAATTTCTTGAAGTAGTTACTCTTTCTACAGGTACAGCTACACAATTGTAAACTTACATTGTTTATTAGTTTATCACTGCAATTATAGATTATGTTCTTTTGGATTGCAACTGAATTTAAAGTTGAACGGTTTTATAAATTTACATTGAACGGTTTTATAGTAAATTTATTACGTAATTATAATGAAGAAGAAGAAGGATTAGGTATAAATTGCCTTTTATTTATACAATCATGGATATACATTTTAGAATTTTACTTCTATTTAGAGTTGTTTCGCGCACTATGAGTTTCGCACTGTGAAGCTATTTTGATTCCTACATATACTTCTATTACAATAAGACAATAATATACAAAATGTTAAATTATCTCTAGTTTTTAGCTGCCAGAAAGGCAAAAGAAACTGGCGATCAGAATAACACATTCTCTAGTCTCAACGGCCAAGGTTTCGGAAAAGGTCTATTTACTAAGCAGTTATCATCTGAGCTAGATTTGAATGTAAACTTTCTCAAATTCCTGGTGAAAGCCACGAACAAGGCAACACAAACAGACAGTACGTTAGAAAGCGAGGGATCCACTTACACAACAGTCGACACAAAATAGTCGTTTGGTTAAATATATACATAATTTGAAACATCGAGTCATATATCATAAATTGTTTTAATGCAATAATGTCAATTTTCACAATGTTCCTGTGAACTAATTATATAATTAAACTTAACGTTATGTTTGAACTGATAATAAATCCCAAAGGATTGATATGGCTAAATAAACCAAACAATCTAAGATTTGATAGCCAACTGCTCTAATTGTCCCGAAACATTTTTGACACCCATTGTTTATTGAAGTTTAAAGTGTCACCCTCACTTTAAAATTACTAACGTTTTCTGTTTCTTAAAACATAAATGAAAGAAAATTTTTGCATCGTTTACTTGATAAAAAGGTGCGTCTTATAATTAATTTTTCAATTGGCTTTTAAAAAAGGAAGAAAACTCTTTAATGTATATAATTTTATGTCTACATAGCACAAATTCCGGGCATAATTTTTTTTTCTAACTTCGGAATTCGTATAGATGCAACATTAACAAAAACTATTACTTAAAGTAATTTCTAAGATCAATTTTATCAGGCAAATTATTTATTGACATGTCCCACAGGGTATCGCATGAGCGGTTCTAGAGGGGGGAAGGGGGTTAGGAGGTCATGACCCACCGTGGACGTGGCTTGTAAGCAAAAACACACTTAAAATATCAACGTACGTTATTTTAGTGAAAACACACAAATACTAGTACAAATCACGCAAAAATTTTACCTATGACACCTCTGAAATACAAGTAAATTGTAGTTAAGTGGGGGGCATTGTAGTTAAAAACTGAACCAGCAATTGAAATGTAATATATCTGTGTACGACGATAATTTCTGAGAGAGAGACTTGGTTAACTGTCAAAAAAAGCCACGTACCACATCATAGTGTCATTAGTCTAGATCATTGATCAATACTTTTAGTAATAAAAAAAGCTGGCTCAAGGTGCGTGAGGTATGTTTTACAGTTCACTGCCCCGAGTCTGCAATATTTGCTAATTAATCTTGTTTTCATCAATGTCGACCACTCTGCCCCTACAATGTCTGAGATTTTTTTCTGTCATTTGTATTTATTGTTAACAGTACTTGATTTTGATCTAAATTTTTATTTCTGTTGTCATATGATCTACACACTTGGGGGTTCTCTTCAAAATAGCCAATCCTTGTGCTTTCAAATAATTATAAATCATATTTAGTAAAAATATTTGTAGAAAAGATAGCAACTAGAAAGTAATTTGTCCTTTATATTTATGAGCCTCATTATCAATATTGCTTTCATGACATTCCCTTCGAACATAAACCAAGACACGAGAGTAATTATAAAGTAAACAAACTTAAGTGAAGTATGTTTCCATGGAAACTTAAAAGTTGTTTACGAGATTGAATATCAATCACTCAAGTTCTTATTTTCATACATTTACTTTGTTTCGAATACTTCATATTTTGATATGATGAAATATCTTCAAATATTTAGTGACCTTATTGTGTTTCCGTATGATTTAATTCTTTATGAATTGCAACTTCTAGACGAATATTTCCTTTACATTAAGATTTGATAAACGATCAGGGTATTTCAATCGTCTATAGAAAAATAACAAAATGACCTAACATTTTTTAATTATTTGAAAATCCACTGAGATTAAGTGATTCAAAACGTTTGAAAGTTTTAAAGTACAACAAATCTTAAGATCAATACGCCAATTACAATCATTAATTAATTTATAGAATAAATGTTGATGCAGAACTTACCAGATACAGCCAATGTTTCCCATAAATACGACAATGATAATTATCGAAGGCAAAGGTTGAGATGATAATGATAATGATGGCGATGTTGATGTCGATGTTTATAGTTATAATAAATTTAAAATTAAAAATGATAATGAATATGATGGTGTTGCTGACAGCGGAGATGTTGTTTGTGTTTTTACTGCATTTAGAACAAATTTGTTAGTGCTAGTAGTAGATATACGAGCTTACAATTAAGTAATATATTTGTACCTTGCATCTAGAATTTGGAATGTTTGTCGAATCCTACAAAAATTGTTAAAGGCATAAATACGATTGTTCTTATGATACAAAAGTACAAATGTGTAACGTTTTTTATAAATGTAGTTGATTAATTAAGACCATGTTAGATGCTTATCACATGGAGAAATAATTTGTAATAAAAGTATCAAAACGCAATTTAAGTTGTACTTTGTTTGCCATGCACAATACTAAATGACTATAACTTTACAAATGGCCAAACAACAAGTGATGGTTCAGTAATGGCAAACGGGAACTGTTTCGGAAATAGTAATATTATACCAAATCTGGAAAACCATAAAAAGCTTTTGAGAAATGAAATCAAAGCATACATGTATAGGTCTCAGAATGGTCCATTACAAATATAAAAATTAAATAAATCAAGAGGTCATTTTTTACAAATGGTTTTCAAATTAAAAAAAAGTAATACAAAGTAACAACAAAACATGTGTATTGAATTTATATAAAAAAGAATTGTTAAAAGCTCTTTAATGAATATTTTAGTACTAAACTCCCAAGCTTGCAAAATATTTGATCCCCAGAATGAATTCTAATCTTTGTAAACAAATAGTAAGGACAAATCGGAAAAGGGCAAGGACAAACAGAAATAACGACACTGTTGGAAGTACATTCAAGTAAAAGCATAATCAATACAGATATTTCTTTATGCTTCAGGTTGATACATGTTTTGTACATTTGTATAAATTTGCTTGCTTTGTTTCGAATTTCACCAACACTGAGAAAGCATGTTCAATCTTGCCGAAAGACACAATACATTCTTTCTTCAATTGTTATGTTTTGAGTTAAGTTTGAAAATGTTAGACAATGTACATTAATAAGTATACAATTAAAACAAATTGGTTGAGCAACAAGTTCCTACAATATTAGATTAAGCCTCTCCCAGTACTGAATCTTATTGGGGGAAAACATACTATTAGGGCAACAATGCAGTGATTTGTTTTTACATTTGAAAAATTAAATTTTGTAATTGTTTTGTCTTTTTAGTCCAGTCAAATTGTGAAAAAATACTTCAGAAAATGGGAAAAGCACCAAACTTGGTACAAATGAACTTTGATATATATAAGAAAAATTGAGCATGGGACCCATTTTTGAAAATCCAATATGGCGGGAAAAATCCAAAATGGCCGCCATACGTGTTAAAAATTTCAAAAACGCTTCTTTTTACTAAGAGAACTTGAAAGATAGATGCATATAAGGGTATTGTAATCAGAAAAATAGTTGTTATTAGTATTAAAACATTGCTTTGTCTTTTTAAAGCTATTACATTTAACATATTTTATTGTTTCTGTTTGTCATTAGTTTTCACGACCCTGGAAATCCGATGAAATAGAATATTGTAGAGGTCTGTGTTTCCGAGCTATAATCAGATCAAGGAAAACAATGGACAAACGTGCTATATAATTTGCCATATCTTGGCACTGTTTTTAGTGCCCTACCGGTTTACCGGAGGGGACTTTAGGTTTACCCTCCGTCCGTCTGTCTGTCCGTCTGTCTGTCCGTCCGTCTGTCTGTCAGTCCGTCCGTCCACAAAACTGGATCCCGCGATAACTTGAAAAGTACTGAAAATATTTTTATGAATTTTGATATATGGATAGATGGCAGTATGGAGATTATGCACGTCTTTTTCTTTTCCTCCTATGTTGAAAGTTCTGGTTGCTATGGCAACAAATAGGCTGAAAATATGGCAAATTTTACACATAAACTGGATCCAGTGATAACGCAAAAAGTAATAGAAATATTTTTTTTGAAACTTGTAATATGTGTAGATGGCAGTCTGGAGATTATACACGTCTTTTTCTTTTCTTCCTATGTTGAAAATTCTGGTTGCTATGGCAACACATAGACTGAAAATATGGCAAATTTTACACATAAACTGAATCCAGTGATAACTCAAAAAGTACTGGAAATATTTTTATGAAACTTGACATGTGGGTAGATGGCAGTCTTGAGATTATGCATGTCTTATCTATTCTTCCTATTTTGAAAAAATATTGGTTGCCTTGGCAACAAATAGGCTTAAAACATGGCAAATATAACAATATTTGTGATAAGTCAAAAAGAACTGAAAATTTTTATGAAATTGCATCTTTAATTCCAGAGTTATCTCCTCTTTAATAATTTTGCTTTTTAAAATGTTATATTTTGGTAACAGGGATGTTTCAAATATTAACTTTAGAGTGTCCTTCAGTCCGTCTGTCTGTCTGTTCATAAAAACTTTTTCCTGTGATCACTTTTAAAGAACATTTCCAACAAATTTACTTAAAATAGAGAAAAATTTAAACATTAGTGAATGGCCAATGGCCCTTCAGAATGCTGATGGGGTTCTAACCGGTAGGGGACTTATGGATTGCTTGCAATACTATGATAATTGCTTGTTCTTCTGAGGGCCTCAAATGTTTGTAAGATTCAAGATACGTCACCAAGTCTAAGGTTTAGAACGAATGAGACATTGAAAATAATATGAGTACGCCTTGCTGCCTATAAAACATCAGATACCTTGGGTATTTCTCTCTTAATGCTGACAGCTCTTGATCATGCTTATGAGAACAGACTTTGTGATGAATGTGTTGTTTGTTATTATTTAGAGTCTCAGTCAGTATTTTGTGCTGGGTTTTGTTGTTATAGCTCAGCAGTTTCTAGACTTGACAACAAATTCCAAATTTTCGTTGACATGCTTAAACAAGACAAGAGTAAAGAGTAAAGCATATTGATTTTCATCATCAAGATCAAGAACGTAAATTCCAAAATAGGCTATAAAAGCAGGTTTTGTTCCTTTGTGACAGATTTGATCTGACATGTGCAATTCTTTTTATGATATGTGACGTAATTACGAACAATTCCATAGAATGAGAATGATGGTTGAGATTTGGTACAGTTTCGAAGCTCAAATAGGATAAACATAATGGTTATCTTGTTTGCAGCTAGAAATCCCAAAGAGCAACTTTACAAAGATAAAAAGCAAATATCCTAACTAAGGCTCTTTGCTACCAATCCCAATTTTGTAATTTTGTTCTAAAACAAAACAAAAAAGTGACATAGCTCCCAGATATCAAAATAGCAATCCAAAGCTGCATCGTAATATAAGCTACCCACACAGCAAGTTTAGTGTCAATAGGTGAAAGCGAACTCAAATTATTATGTGAAAACTGAGTTTCTTTTTTAAGCGACAGGATCATGACCTTGTGAACACACACCTTGGTAGCAATAAAAAGTTGCATCTTGATATAAGCTACCCACATACTAAATTTGATGTCAAAAGGCCGAAGCAAACTCAAGTGATTGAGCGGAAACTGAATTTCTACTTTTGTGTAACAGTGACCTTGACCTTAATCACTGACACCAAGGTAGCAACCCCAAGATGCCTCTTAAAACCTACCCATACACCAAGTTTGTTGTCAATAGGCCAAAGCAAACTCGAGCTATTGAGCGAAAACTGAATTTCTATTTTTAGCAGCAGTGACGTTGATCACAAACACCTGGGGAGCAATCCCAAGCTGCCTCTTGATATAAGCTACCCACACACACAAAGTTTAGTGTCTATAGGCAAAAGCAAACTCAAGTTGAGCGGAAACCAAAAGTTGACGTCCTCTCACCTACACGCCTGCCGACTTTGGCATAACAATTACCGGTTTTCGTTGAAACCTGATTAACAAATTCATGTGACTTAACGTTTTCAGGACTGCATATCATGAACGTTGGTCTCTGTTGTATTCATAGTTTGAGATTCCTGTGATTGATTAAGCATGTTAAGTCACGGTTGTTATTGTTATCAAGTCTAAGGCTGTCAATCCTTTCAGGACTATGTTTAACATAAACTTCAGATAAAGTCTTACCTCAGATAGACTTCCGTCAACTAGAGAGATACTTGATATCATTATAATACATGAAAAAGGACACTCAGCATCACCCATAGAATTTCAATATGCATAGAGCTTGCAAAGTGCAAAACTACACACTCTTTAAATATCTTCGTAACTAAGATTTAATATTGAACGTAAATGATGAATTTTAAAAAAAAACTTTAAGGAATACGCAGGCAAATTAATGACAATACCAAAATTATCTTATGTACTCAAATCACGCTAAAATGACATTTGTAAAAGTCCAAGCATGAATTTCGGTATCAATTCTATTTATTTTGAGTTTGAAGCGTAAATATAAACGAAATTTAGCCGCCGACAGAATCACCGATGACTGTCAAGTGTATATATTTTGAGGATTTACAGATTAATGAATGAAAAATTCAAAACGAGGAAATGAAAATGTTGCCTGTGTCTCCCTTTAAAAACATGAAAATAAATATTTGGGTTATATCTTTAAGGTTGCAATCACTCTCAAATTGAATTATGAATAATCCAACATGAAAGTGGTGTTACATTTAATAGATCTGAGAACTCAATGCCTACAGGACCGTGTGTGTATTCTATGCCGAATGAGGATCAATCCACCCTTTCAGGCACTGTATAGTACCTTAGATACATACGCTTTTGTTCTTTCATTTTCATAGTATCATAAGATTTGTTTAACATGGAATTTAGGTAATATTTGTTGATTAAACTGAAGAAAATGTAAATACTTCAAGCTTTCATTGCATTTACAGGAATGGAATATGTTAAGACATCCTATTCTGTTTGTAAACTATGTAAATTCAGACAATACAATTTGAATACTTCTTATATGGTAAATTGCTCACAATATACACATAAAGCATTTTAAGGCATTATCTCATAGTTATTTGACATGATTGTCTACTTAGGATTACAACAAATAAATTGAGTATGAGAAAATAATCAAAAAAATATTTCAAAGTACTGAAGTAGACTGTTTTTTTTGTAATTTCAGTAACTTGTTACCATAGAAACAGAAACAATTAATAGCATTATAATTGTTAACTAGTATCTTTGATTATTAGTAATGCAAATCTCTCATGTTAAGTCAGACTGGGGTTATTTCCAGTATAATTAATTGTAAGTATAAATAGCCTCTACTGGAAAAGAAAGGTGATAATTTCATGTAATGGCGGCCATTTTAAAAAAATGGCTGCCATGGCAACCATCTTGGCATATATAAAATGGGTCCCATGCCCAAAATGTTTCTTTTGCCTTTATTAACATCTGTGCCAAGTTTCATGCTTTTCCCATTTTCTGAAGTATTTTAGCAAATTTTGTTACAAATTGACTGGACTATTTTGGAACATTTATTTATTAATCAAATCAACATTATAATTTGAATTTTAGAAAAACTTTATTTAGCGATTACCACACAGCTTAACATCCTTATTAAGTGATTTATAACTGTTATTGTAGTTTTTTATTCAATTAAAGATATACTATGCTCATCTTTGAGTAAAATATTTTAATCAAAGAAATTTGTTAAAACCTATGAAATCCTTACTGAATATGTCTAATTTGAATAAAAAATGAATTAACTATGTATTGGAAGTCGCGTTCCCTTTTACAGGTTAAGTAAAGTTGGTCTTTTCTTAAAAAAAAACTGCCAGTTTTTTTAACGTCACTATATATTCATATTGTGACCACCTATAGTGTGTAGTTTTAAACAAGAAATATCTTCTTTGTGTGAACTCAGAACATGTTTATTTTATATTTACAAATATACTATGTAGCAATAACCAATATTTCCTGATATCAAATTTGAGCATAGTATTGTGCAGATCAAATTAGAATAAATAAATGAACATAAGATCGATATGTAAAATCAAAATTATATCATCAAAACGCTTCGTTGTCTTAATAATTTTTGAACAGATTCGAAAATGACAACGTTACCTTCATATCCTATATCATCACGACTAAAAAGTAATGTATTAATATTTAATGGATAATTAGTTTTAGTTTCTAGTGCAATAAAATAGAGAAAAACAAAATCCCTAAAAAAGCCCAAAGATGAGTATCTCTTGCCATCAAGAAAAAAATACGAAAATTGCTGCTTTATAAAATTTTAAGCTTATATTAAAACAATTGTATGACAGGTCGAGATAATTCCATAACTAAAGGGATAACAGTTAAAACGATGTTGGGTTCCATTGGTACTGAATTGTCTTAATTAATTTTCGTCTTCTGTCTTGTTTCGTCTGGGCCTTGAAGGAGATATTCTTGTTGTTCTGTCTTTCTGTAAGACATTGAGTACTTTTAAAATTTCATTTAAAGTAGGCCTATTCAATATTTTAAATGAACTGGTAAAATTTTGAAATTTGAAACATTTGCAGATGTGTTTATGCGGCGGTTATCATGGAACCTTCAATGTGACACGTTATTGCCATTCCATGAAAAGCGGCGTATGGTCCCTTAGTCAAAAAATATGCGTGTGTTCTAATGGGCGAAACTAAACAGAATGGAATTATTGAAAGGTGATCTGAGGTTAAGAAGCCTGTATATCACAGATAAACTGCCAAAAGACAATTTTAAAAAAGCAGGCAACATATCATAAGGGTGGTTGTACAGTATTCAAGTGAGGAATACTGATAGCATCCAACTAAAAATGCCAAATAAAAAAGAACTATAGTACCAAAAACATGCACACATAACAATAATGTCGTGCTGAACGAACTTTAAGGATCGAAAAATATAACATCTTTGATAAAATGTACGAGGAGACTTTTTACAGCTGTCACACGACACAAATAACAATGATATGACAATACAATAGAAACTAACAGAATTCCTGAAGAAAACCTAACACGTCACAAAGTTGTAAATGTTTCAGGCTCGGTTTTATTGAGCCTGTTCGTGGACGGTAGTGGTAAGCGCATGCAACCACGCCCCAAGCACCGGCTGAAGCAGACTTCATGTGTAATGTATGAAAGGCTGTTAAAGAATTCTCGTTCTCTTTTGATATTCAAATGAAACATAGCCCATTGTATGTTTTAAGGCTAAGTAGATATCATCATTTGCTCCAACAATAAAAGAAAAGTAATTTCTCAATTTCAACAGGGCAAGGTAAGGAGAGTTGATAAAATGTTTCTCTTGGTTCAATTTTGATATAGTTTGATTTAATCATTACAGTAATTGTATTGGCATAAAAAAACCCGTAGTCTTGTAAGTAACAGTTATTTTTTATAAATAAATATTAACAACTTTAAGTAAGAAATAGTTCATATAACAGACCATAAGATCTATAGACCCTTTCATTTAAGCGATAACAGTCAGGGAAGAGTTACTTCCCTTACCGGATGTGACGTAAATGAGGGATAAAACTATGCAGGTCGCATAGAATGTAAGCTTATTGAAAAGTAAAATGCGTAAATACTGATCGTTCAATTATGATTATAACATGTAAACATTTACGCATGCATACATAAATTCAATATCAAGACAATAGAAAAAAAAACAAAAACAAAGATTGAGATTAATTCTCGCTACGGAGTGAAACAGCGAAATGTCAAAGTGAATATATTTATTAGATCTAGATTATCTCTAATGCCAGGATAAAAAGCGAGGAACTAAATCAAATTTTAATATTTTATAAACACCCGTTCACACTGAAATTGCCTATTATAAATTTAAATGGCCATTTTCTAGTTTTCTGTGTTCTTTTCTGTCATTTAGAAAATTCCGACGTATTTGTGACAGACATGAAAATAAGATTGCCAATGTCTTTTAATGATTGTTTTTCAAGCTTTAATAGAACAATAACAGAATGCATTCTGTCAATACTTACTGATTTTTTTCATTTAGCCGTATAAAAACTATTTCAAAGAACCAGTGAAGGATATAATTTTATAAATATTCCAAAAAGAACGAAAACCATGTGGCATTGACTTTTATAAATTTAGATTCGCAACATACGGTAATAAGATAATTTTGATATTAAAAATCTATTCTTATGGTTATAAAAATAAAGACCTTATCTCATACAAGATAAATAGATGTGTATATATAAGCGCCACTGGGCCGTAACATATTAATTAACAGGGTGCATATGTTGTATATACAAGCGGCACTTGGCTGTGATATCATAAATCACCAGGGTGCATTTTTTAGAGTTATAACATTTCATCAGATAACGTCACTTTGTTGGTTTTCAAAATATTAATGGTCCGAATTTTGTTATGGATCATCCTAGGGACTTAATTGGTCATGCCTTACTGATATGATACTCGATCCAGAGTCCTACAAACTGGCACAGTCAAAAATACGTAAAATTATAATTCAGTTAATAACGAGTTTCTGTGAACGTGTTTCACAACTTGTTTTTGTTTTTTTGTTTTTGTGATTTTCTTTTAAATATTTGATAAGCAGAGTATGAATTAAAAGTATCAAGTTGAAAATATTACTTTACCAGCTTAAATATATTGGTGTGATGTACGATTTTTTGAGAGTGCATTTTTTGCCGACACAAATAGTATACAATCATGTACATTGAAAAGATTTTTTACTTTTTATGCCTTTACATTTTGTTTTGAAATTACATAGATTTATATCGTTGTTTTTCTTTGTCTTAGTAATGCTTAAATCAAAATGATTTTTAATAAACCAGTATCTTGCAATTGATTATTACGCAGCCGTTTTTCGAAACTACAGAATCCTTACATTTTTGAAAATCAAAATATCTTTTGGATATTGTATATTAGCAGAGACATAGATACATTATCTTTATCTCTGGTATTAGCAAGTTAGTACGATTTAATTGCCTGGTAAAATTTTCATTATTAAGAATCTAACGAAAATGGTAATCATGATCAGTTACTCTGCAATATTAAAACAAATTGTTAACCTTATTATAGTAAACATTTTTATTCATTTCACCATCCTTTTTATGTAATTTCTTATTCAAGTACACAAAATTTTGGCAATTATAATCTGCCAATCTTACAAGAGAAAGGATTAAGATCTTTATATTCCTCTATTAAGGTACTTAAGTCCACCGTATCCCCCAATGACGTCATCCAAGGACGACAACTTGAATACGATCTTAAATGAAAGGGTCTATTGTTCCTGTGATACAATGTACTATATAAAACTGTACAACTTTACATACTGCATGTTTTTCTCGTTTTTCCTAAAAGATAAGCTAAGATGAATGCCTCATGATCACTAGCATCATATACACCTTGCTAGAGGCAGATGGTCACGTACATAAACATATTTTATTTTCTCCCGTCACACTGCTGTATAGTAATATTTTTTTCGCATGGAAAACATCGATGGCTCCTGTACATTTTGTATCTACATCGATTAAGGTCAAACGATTCAAGTGTCCCTTATAAATTGAACCACTTAAATGATTGGTTAAGCATCAAAATAATGAGAAAGTCTGGTATTGCATCACATATAGTTGGTCTATAGATATTTGAAATATTCATTTCTGATGTATTTTACGATTAGAAACCATTGTTCTCTCATGTGAACAATTTATTTTCTAAAAGATTACTTTTTTTGCCATAAGCAATATTTGGTTTTGATGTAAAACATAACGAGATGATGATTTTAATCATTTAAGTTAATTCTATTAATCCTAATATTAAATTTATTACAAGAGTCTAAACAAATTGACGACTTATGTAAATTGATAGATAATAAATCACACACGCGCGCGCGCACGCACGCAGGCGGAAGTTTGCACGTGCACGAAAATGCTGGTCAAGTTCAGCCATCATACTTAGTAACTTGAAAAAGAACTGTAACAGATATTGGAGTGTGTTATCATTCTACTAAAACTGCACTTCTTATTTTTGTTCATCTGTATTTCTTTCCCTTAAAAAGAATCAAGAGTTCCATTCTGGCCAAAGATAGCTCAGTTATCTATAAGAGCTCTAAATGACAGGGATAACTGATATTAATATATTTAATAAAACGCAGACACACGGTTAGAATCTATGTCAAATGTATCTACATATGAAATTGTGTTTGGTGCTTAGAGCCGTTGCTCAAAAGATAAAATATAGATAGGTCTAAGATAAAATCTAGGTCAACTTATATCACATTTCTTTTGTAAAATGAAGGTCATTTGATCATAATTTAGGTTAGTATACCTTCCAGGCGGGGCTTGTTTTGACCGTAAGGTCACGATTTGAGCAAACATGGTAGTGGTCTGCTTAACAATGCTACAAAAAAATAAGCTTCAGGTCCTGCAGTCATGAAAAAAGTTTTTAATAGTTCTTCATATATGACTCTTTGTAAATTCAACTGACCCCCAGGACAGAGCTAATTCTGATATCATGGTCATGATTTGGAAACTAACACTTCCTACTGGTCCACCACACAATTATAAATACAAACCATATAAACTCTAGGCATTGACATCAGGGAGAAGAGAATTTTTAAATCCTATATAAAAATGACGAATTTTGCCTTTAAGGATATGGCTTAAACAACCTTTGTAGTGATCCAATTATGTATTGCTACATACTAAATATCTACGCACTAGACATTCTGGTTTGCAAAAAGAGGATTTTTAAAACTTTTAATATTATATACATCGTACTTTAATAGCGAGTCGTTGAAACACCTGCTTTGTAGTATGTTAGAATGTGTCTACTAGTATAGGCAATGCTTCACACCAAATATATAAGATGCTTATCATAGTATGGCAGCCATACAATGTAGCGAAAAAGATTGTTATTGCTACATGACATATAAAATCAATTTATTCCCAGGGTTAAAATAGAGTTGGAAGAGGTTCAACTAAAAATACTACGCAACAAATACATGTACCTAACCACAAGGTCTTGTGCTGACAGAGAATATTTTAGATATAACACTTCAAAAAGGAAGTTGTGATCCAGATATGCAATGTGCAAAAATTATTTTAACATTTCGAGAGAACGTTATCTAAGAAATATTTCTGCAAAATTTTATGAAATTTGACCGGGTGGTTTCAGAGTATACGTCATTTAAATGAATTGTGGACGGCAGACGACAGACAGTGCTGTCATCGTGTGACTGCGTGAGAGGCGAACTAAAAAGAATATAAAAAACAAAAAACAAGACAAAACAAAATAGATCGTTATCATTAAGACGAGGTCAGTGGCCTTTGAGAAATAATTGGCAGTTTATCCTATAATTTTTCTATGAATGAAATATTTGAGAATAAATTCTTATTATTTCTGACATGTCTTTATAACTAATGAAGGCTTAAATAACCCAAGATAAAGTTTATGCTCAAGGTTAGCTAGTATATCAAATAGTCACAAATACTAATGGTTGAAACTTTGACATATAGCATCAGCTGTACAGGGATTTTCTCAATGCATTTAAATGTGGGGCACCGGCATAAAAGTTCTTAAAAGCATGTGACCAATATTTCGAAAGCTGTGAAAGTCGTTAGATATCGACAAAGCAGCGAGTCGGACACCAGAAAATTGGGGTCGTTTGTCACATATGGCCATTTATATAGAAAATACGTTGGGCAGACTGAAATTTAGTCGGATAAGACAAAGAATCGTTTAATTGAAGAGGTCGCTCACACAATCTCGACTGTAATAGTTCTGATGATTCTTTGTTAATGAATAAACTGCAATTAAAACTTCGACGGCAAAAATGCGCAAGTACTTGAGCTACAGATCAATCCTATAATGTTTCATTGAAATTGCATAAGTGTTATAACAGAAGTCGACTTTGTCAGGATAAAAATCATTTAAGGGCCATAACTCTGACAAAAATCATAGAACCGGAAAATTCCTACTATATGCACAATTAAACTGCCCGAGCTCTGCCTTTTGCACTATTCTGTTTTTCATTGGGGTCATCCTTGGCTCCTGACCGCTAGTCGTTGGTGCTGGGTCGTGTGGGTGTTGCGTTCATTGTCCGTCGCCTGTCCTTGTTGATCTTGTTCATCATATTTTATTTGGTACTGATAATTCATGTAATGTTTGGATAAAATTCACAAGTTGTTTATGAGGGGTGGTTTGAACAAGTTTTGTGACGGACAAAGAAGTGATCCCTATATATCTACTAATTCGTAGAGGCGACACAAAAACAAGATATTTGCCGTCGGCGAGGTGAATTTTCAACGTTTAATCACGACATTGCTTGTCATTTACAAATCATTTCTCAATTAGCATTTTTGAAATTCTGTTAGAATTTAATTTCTTAAACTCATTTACATTTGTATGTATATTGATGTTATTTTTTTTTCTATCATACGCAAAGTTTGTGTGTGTAGATAGTACAAATAAGGCAAAAGGCCTGGCTGTTTGATTCCAACGCATCAAAGCGACATAAAGGTTGCTATTGAAATCACTCTGACCAACATTATATCGAGTCTGCTATGATAAACTATATTGAACAAAACGGGACCACTGTTTATGTTGTATTTTTAAAAATGTTCACCCTTGACAAGATAATGCGACTTGCTGTATGAACACATCTCCGGATATTTCAAAATTTCACCATCACCAGCATAATATTATTTTATTCAACGAGTTTAATAAATTTAATAATGAACTTACATGAATTTAATAGACCTTTTTACAGTACGATCTTTCAATAGCAACGTACCGGTATGTTGCATCTCGCGCATGCGCATTCTGCGTAGGGCAAAAGCTCAATAAAGATAGAATACATTTTAGTGTACTTAAAGGCTTTAAAAGGCGTAATTTCAAGTTATGTCACCTAGAAAAAAGAAATTTTGGGATGAATTGAAGCGGTTAGTACTTATAACGTGAATTGATATTTATAACAGATACATAAAATTAGCGGGACTTATAATTATCAACGATCAAAAGTCCTCTGTTCAAGGTATCATTAGGTGACTTTTTCATCAATATTTTAAATTAAAACAGCAGGAAGTTAAAGATCACATTTTATTACCCATGTATTACATAATATTACACTATTGATATTACTTTGAAAGTGGATTGGCAAGGCGGTAAGTGTCAAGCAGGTTGACACGTGACCGGTTGTTATTTGCCAGCTAGTTTATTATTCAACCGGGTCGTTTTAGTTACATGACATAGTTAATTTCTTTAAACTATGAAAATGATTTATCTAATTTAAGTAACTTTCATTTATAACAATCGCATCAATGTTTATTGACATTGTGAAGTGACAAATAGTGTACGTGACGTGCATTTCCATGTGTTACAAGGAACCGGACAAAATGTGTGTTATTCCACCACTCATCTTAACTTCTCAAGGGTTTAAACAATTATTTAAATATATATGTGACTTAAATTGTTTTTGTTTGGCATCTCAGTCAAGTCGGATAAAGGATTAAATTAGCTAAACTGAAACTAAAATGCATTATAACACGTGTTCCGACTTTTTTCAGAATGATAATTAACCTCGATTTTAAATGTTATAACATTTATTTAAAATAGTTTTATATGGACGATTTCAACAACAATTAAATTGACTTCTTTATTTTCTAAAATACATATTTCAACATTTTTTACACAACAAAAATTTCAATGTCAGGTCCGTGATCGTAAGGGGGAATTCTTAAAAAAAATTCTTTCCGTACCCTTTTTGGGCAATCTTGGTCATAAAGCTATGAAGACATCTTTTGTGTTTCTGTTAAAAGCTGTTTTATATGATTTTTCTAATTTTTACCTTTAACTAACTCCGAATTGTCTATAAATTTATACTACATTTCTATGTAGGACAAGGCTCTTTTGCCCTACGCAAATTGCTCATGCGCGAAAAACTACTACTTTCGGTCAACTTTTCATAGCAACGGACCGCGTCGTAAAAAGGCCTATATTTTATTTATCACATACCCAAAAAAAAGACCGTTTAAATTGAAAAAAGAGTCATTTTTCATTGACGCGCCTATAGTATAACGTTTAGCGCATTTTTACACTATGTTTGTACATGTATAACGCTAATGACGTCATAAAAAATACCATTTTTACGGAGTCGCAAAATCGGCACGGGTGTGTGATAAACAATTATTTTTTAAGACCACATAGTGTTTTAAACAAAGAGTGATTGACTGTTTTCTTCAGGAATGGAGAAGTGATATCGATAGCAAACCTGTATTATTGGTATATAAACATGTTAAAGAGAATTTCGAATATGAACCTTATTTAGACTTGTTGAACAAATTACAGAGACTTTTCATAACAAGAATGAGAACATCTGCGCACTGTTTACGCATAGAAACCGGGCGTTATGGAAATAATAGAATAGACAGAGAATATAGACTGTGTCAAATTTGTGAAAATGGCGAGATAGAGGACGAATATAACTTTATGCTTAAATGTGCGAGATACAGAGTCATTAGAAAACGATACATTAATGAATATTTTTCACTTCGACCAAGTATGTTTAAGCTAATTGAACTGCTAAGATCTGTGAATCACAAGACAATGACAAATTTGGTGATGTTCATCAAATGTGCACTTAAAATTCGAGAAAATATGCTACGACAAAATGACTTTTCATAAAATCTATATTTAAATTTATTGCCGACTGTTTAATGAGTTAATTAATTTGCTTGTCAATACATACCTTCATTTATGTAAATAACATTTATATTCATATTAATTTTATTATTTATTTGATATGACCTTTATATGTAATGCATGTATAGATGATAAACAATGTTTAAATCTAAAATCTAATAAACAATATGTTCTGTTCTGTTCTGTTATAATTTACTGAATTTTCCTCTCTCGCACTGATTGGAATGACTGAACCCATTTTCCGTCATTTTAATTAGTCAATATATATGTCAAGGTGATTTGTATTTACCATTTTTAAAAACCCAATCTATTAAAAGGT
The DNA here is from genome assembly GCF_026571515.1 of Ruditapes philippinarum. Classification (NCBI taxonomy): domain Eukaryota; kingdom Metazoa; phylum Mollusca; class Bivalvia; order Venerida; family Veneridae; genus Ruditapes; species Ruditapes philippinarum. Next base: position 123,580 of record NW_026860050.1, read on the forward strand.
GGAATATTGGTTTTTAAGTGCTGAATAATCATAAATATTAAATGGATTTTTATGTTTTGAATAACTGTTTATGACACTTTCTAATTTTCGTATCAAAGAAAACGGGTTCAATCAAAAAGTAATATTATTACCAATGATATTTACTTATGAGATTTTGGAATCCCTTGACAAATCTTGCAAAATGACAAAGTGGCGAAGATCGCATGCAAGCTCAGCGTGACTCTGTGAGGGACACCACAGAAGGAAAATAAACAATATTAGATACCTGTCAGGGAATAAAATATCGTTAAGTGAAATACCCAATCAAACAAATAGTATTCCATTTGATGAATGTGTGTCAAAACAGTCAAATTTTATTAACGCTAATTTCATTATGTTCAAAAGTAGACACACAATATTACGTCATAGTAAGGGTGGAAGGATGGAACGAGCATGATTTTGGGATTGTGAGGTACGAAAAACAGATTATGCAATATGGTCGGAAGATAATAATATCATAGGTAGGGAGAAACGGAAGTTTAAGATATTGGACGCTGAAATTAACTAGAAGTGTATACATGTGGACACTAGGGGTCCCCACTTGATTTGCTGTTTACATACCAATACATATTGAACAAAAGAGTCAATTGATATTTTATTACGTAATTTATGTAAAAATTGTAATATTAGTAATAAAATTCACAAAATTATGAACGGGAAAACTCATTTTACTGATTAGAAAAGATTCATACGATGCTGGGACCTTGTAATATCGACCTCCTAAAGAACATGGGACTCCTACTGGCCTGGGTATCGATCTGAAAAAGGGATTTAAATAGTGTCTTTGTAACCATTAAACCTATGACATGAAAAACAATAGAGGTTATCACCTGGACATGGGCAATGCACTTATCATTAACTTAGGCCAAATACTTTTCAAATTATTGGTCGGAGAAGGATTTTAACATAAAGTGTCACTGTGACCTTCACAATTGAAGAAATGACTTTAAAATCGATTGTGATGAAACTTGGAGCATAATTATTTGAACCGCTCTGAATACCGCTTCCTGGAACTAGCTATTGCTGGAGTCCTTTGGGGTATCTTGGTTTTGACCCTAATAGGTCTCTAACAAGGTCATTACTCCTCTTTTAAATATTAATCTTTAAAGCAAACTACATATATGTTGGAAGAGACGAGTATGATAGTAAAATAAGTCCGAAAATTACATATGTGAAATTTTGTTTGCTGTACTTCAAAGCAAATCTATAACTCAGATAATTTCCTTGTAAGTGTCATGCTTTAATAGTAGCAAAACCACATGCCTGTATCAAATAAAAAAAATCCAGCAAAAGATATTTTATGTTGATTTCATTTAAAACGTTTGAGGAAAGCATCCCATCAGGGATATTAATGTGTAAATGTCATTAATATTGATGAATAATTAATAAAGATTTTACCATTAAATACTTTTAACCTATTTTAACGGTTTTAAGACACGATCTGTTTTAAGTACCTATTAGTAGATGTTCATTTTATATCAAATTATCTTGAATTATGTATGTATCAATGACAAACATGATCAATAAAATATTTTTACCAATAAAAATCGAGAATAACCAATTTTTTCTGGAAAATAAAATAAAAAATGCGTTTTATTTAGTTCTCCCGTTATATTGATATTTAGATGGCATTACGCGCATTTGATCAAAGTCAAGGAGCTATGCTTTGCAAAAGATTATTTATTAAAGTAGTTTTTGCATACAAATGTATAGGACGCAATATAAAAAAGGATTTCAATATATAAAGAGCCGCCAACTATTGTTATAAGTTAATTTTGAGGGATATTTATAGAAATCTTCGTGGGTTAGGTTGGTTATTGGGAAATTAAAAAAATTAAAAAATCATGACAAAATATAAAAACTTCCTCGTACATTTAATCATCACGACATTATTGTTGTGTATACATGTTATGTGGTACTTTTAGTTTCTTCTTTTTGGCCCTTTTCAACTTGGATGGTTCCAGTATTCCTACTTGAATACTGTATAATAACCCTTAGGATATTTTGCCTGCTTTAAATTTGTCGTTTGACGTCTTGTCTGAGCTATGCAGGCTTTATAAACGCAGATCCCATTTCAAAAAGTTGAGAAAAAGTTTCCATGTCACCAAAAGCCATGATATTTTCACATAACAGTCTCGTAGCTATGCGCTCGTACTATAACTTTTGACATATAGCTTTAAAACTCAATTATTTATTTATTTGTTTATTTATTTATTTATTTATCTAAGTATCATTCATGTACATACAAAATTAAAAAAAGATAAGCATACATAATTCCAATAATAGTACATAACCATTCAAACATTGAAGACACTAGTAATACATCGAAATATCAACACAAAATATCATACTAATTATAAAACACACCAAGTTATAAATTATAGCTACCTACATAGTATTTAGAGTCATCATAAATAAATGAAATATAGCTATTGGCATGGTAAAAAACAAGTTTCATTCGCAAATTTTTAGCTTTAAAATAAAAATGAAGAAAAAAATGTAGCATAGACGTTATTTATATAATAAGTAAGATTGACGAAATTTTGAAGAATATTAAAACAGGTTTAGGCAGAATTTCTGGCAAATGGTTGATCAGAGAACAATAAAACTAGCTAAGGGTAAGATCATTTTACAGTACTCTTCTGAGAAGTGTTTCTACTCAAAAGTTCTATAAGTTCTCAACTTATTTAGACCCGTACCTAACGGACCCACTGTAAAATTAAAAATCAAACGGATCCATTCAGTCTTAAATATCTCCATAGTAAAAAAGTCAACCTGGCGCACAAAATAAATTCTAACAATGGGCAGAAATTGCATGACGGACCAAGATTAAATTCATTCCATTGCTTTTGGACATGATAAAACCAGTTTTTACACCGAGCTGCCTTTTTTTAAACGACCGAAGTGCAATGCGTTTATTAAGTCTAAACGTCCTTGTTTGGGAAAGGCGCACCCAAAAAGTGGCCACTGATTTCCATTGCCGGACCACAGGGAGGACCCAACACATATCTCCTGAAACTGCTGCATTGTGGGTATATTTCCTTACCCAAGGAACAGTCTCATAGCTCAATTGTGGAAAGCATTCATGCAAGAATATGACATAGGCTAATAGGCGCATGAATGAAAAAGAACTCTTTCAGTTGCAAACTGTTCTTATTTAGGAAACTTGTCGAACAGAATCTCATCAATTATTCAAAGTCAAATTCAAAGTCAATAAACATAACCTAGGTAATGTACATGTAAGAAACATTAATATAATTAATCTATCCTATATACCAGAGGGCAATATAAGGTAATAGTTTTGCTGTCTCTTTGACTTGTACCCTCTCATGTCTGCAGATTGTATTAAACTCATTACATTCATTGATAAGAGTAAATCAAATAGATTATACAGTGATGTGCCTCATCCAGTCTTTAGCAGAGTTCGTTAATTTATATCAAGATTATGTACACTGATAATCCAGTTTAGATTTTCCAATATATTGGCAGAGATACCTAAATAGAGTCATTTGACGCAGAATTTGTGACGGAGATTTACCAGGCAGGAAATATGAGATACATTTATATCTTGTTGCTTATTGTCATTCATTTTATTTCATCACGTAAGTGTTTTACTTTTGATATTTTTTTCTCCGGTGCCCAATTAAATCAAATGAAAACAGTTAACAATATGGCATTATGATTCGTCTGTATTTCCTTCGTGTTGATATCATTATTAAATATTCTCCTGCATTTGCTTCCATTATAAATAATAAATGCATTAAAATCGAATTTTTATGGTATTATTGTCCAAATATAAATGAGACTAGTATATTTAAGTTATGTTAGTTAAACATACATGAATGGCTTTTTCGACATTGCTTATACGAAATGTGTTTAAGTTATTTAAGAGATTTATGTATAAGTCGGATTCCGAATGACTCTTTAATATGTCATTCATGTTGTAAGAACAAGTGCAATATTGTTATAATATATATTATATATAGGAATTATAAGCGAAGAATGTCTTGAGTATGTGAATTATGCCTGTTGCAAATTTATTTATTTTTCTCTTAATATGCCATGTTTGATCATGAAATACGGGAATTTGTTTAAAGTTTTAATGTTGCTTGCATATTGCTATTTGTATTTCTCTTTTAGCGCATTCTTAGCAATGGATTTTTCAAGTAGAAACGTAAACTGTATAAGATATAAATCGGTCAGAAGTTTACAAAAATGAAGTTACGAGTTCAAGAAATGGTATTCTTCGTATAGTTCCACTGTTTCAAGTAAAATTTTACTAATATGAAAAATGTTAGAATAGTTTTAATACCAGTTCATAGACTTAGAGATATGTAGAAAATAAAGCAGCACCTTGGAAAGAGTCTCTATTACTTTAATGAAAGCTACCCTTCAGTCTTTATTGAAATTAATTCTTGGCTTAATTTAATTTTCTTTATTTTCTCTTTGAATATAGATAATATACGTTGATTGAAAGAACAATATAAGCTGTTTACCGTACAAAAGAAAAACACAATAAATGTATGCTGTATAACATCGAATGATAAACATTCATCTTTTTAATGTCTCTGTACACCAGATGATAATGATTGCGGCATTATATATGCGCGTTATGATAGAATGATCATTAGATTATTAGATTCACACACTTTGTTAATTCTATTTCGAATAGCGATAGAAAATATTTTTGCCATGACATTTTATTTACGCAATTTTCCTATAATTACTAGGATTAGCTTCATCGCCCTTTTTAAAAATAGGAATTATTACGCCTTTACTCCAAGCATCAGGGTATATACCTGAATAAATTTTTTTTATTGAAAATCGTTACTAAAATGGTGCAATAAAGTTACATTTTTGTCATAATCACAGCTTTTATGTCTATTCAGAATACTAATTACTCTAGAAACCTCATCAACAGTAAAAGGACAGTCCAGTTCATCTATATAGTGACATTTTTATTTCGAAGAGTGATATCATTATGAAACATAGAATAGTTTTGATTCAAGTTAGTCAAACTTTTAAAATCTTAAAATGTTATTATCAGAAAAATCTGGCTTATTTTTATTTTTTAAATATTTTAATACACTTTCAAAATTTACGCGGTTTACGTTTCCTTAAATTTATTATCGTTTTATCAAATTATCCTTTATCAAAAGAATTCAACGCTGAAGCTGTCCAAGTCATTCAGACATATCCTGATGTCGGGCCTTAAAGTGAGGCATATTGAAATCAGTGTCTACCTTTATATACAATGTTCCTATCAAATATATCAAGTAACAAATGAGCCGCGTCACGACAAAACCAACATAATGGGTTTGCGACCAGCATGGATCCAGACCACCACGCAGTCTGATCAGGATCCATGCTGTTCGCTTACCAACCCTATTACAAGTAGAGAAACTGATAGCGAACAGCATGGATCCTGATCAGACTGCGCGGATGCGCAGGCTGGTCTGGATCCATGCTGGTCGCAAACCCATTATGTTGGTTTTGTCGTGACGCGGCTCAAATATATCAAACATAAACTCCTGCATGACAATGTGCCTCAGTGATATCATTGTCTATTTCAAAAGTGATCAAAGGATGGAATATTTAGCTCGGAGGTTTATTTAATTGTAAATGATGATACGTTGATGTCATTATAGCCTTTCGTAAATCAATCAATATTTCTAATGGGTGTTTCTGTCATACTTTTGCACAATATGTCGTCATAAAATAGATAAACAAGGTTTAGAAGCAATTAAGCATATGTGATTATTTTTACTACTATAAAACACTACAATGATGAATTTTTTTATCAAACCTTTTACGTTTTTCAATTAGTTGTGGGATTTACCGTGTTCCTTTTCCTATTAAAAACCTTAAAAGATGAAATAATATATCATATTTCCATTAGTTCAAATCAAATCAAATTGTACATATGTATCAATTATAAAAACGTATAGAGAGTTGCATGTGTTTATATAATTATTTGCTCTTATCATCTCCCAGTGTTTTTGGACAGATGACGCAAATGAAACACTTACATTTTGTTGTATGAAAAATTATTCAATTTAGTTCAATTGAAATCTAATCATTTGTACATCAAATACATGCAATCAAAATGAATAAAACTGATAAAAGTACACATGCCACCCAATACAGAATTATATAAGACCTGTTAACAAAGCTTACATAAAACACAAATATTTACATTTTTACAACACACACCTTGCTTTAAATGTATTGGGAGGCATAATGAAAAGAAATAGGTTATATATGGTATGGATTATTTGTGAATGATCAATTTATCGGTGATGATTAATAGACGAACGACCCTTCCATAGGTCAAATCAGCCTGAACATTTGTAAATTTTCTCAAGATTTAATACTGTTGCCTGCATAAACGTATGCTAACACTGCTACGGGAAGTTCCAAATTCAAACAAGGGTCAGTCCATTGTCCCAATATTATTGGAGCTCGCCTAAAAATAAAAAATATATGGAAAGCTTACATAATTCATCTTGGGCACTTAAAACGGAAGAAAATATATAAAAGATAATAAAGAACTATGTTCAGAATTAAATTCTACAACAAAATTCGTGCGATTCTCATTCTGATTTGAGTATAAAGCGTTTAAACACTTTTCATAATGGGGTCATTTTGTACAACTAATATGATTCTTCTGGAAATTCAGATTGATCGAATGACCTTAAATTAGTTAGAAATCTACATAAGTTATTGATCCAGACCTACATCAAATTGTACAAAAAATAAAATCGAAAAAAGAAAATATATTTCAAGTCCTGTCTGGTCAAAAACTCTCATTTGAGTCCCTTTCACTAATTTTAGCATACCCATCTGAAAGACGTTTTATATGAAATAATTTTGAAGAATATGGACATCATATTATGTGTGTGTTACTTGGGGTAAATTTTGAGTTGGCTTTTTTGGTTATGTTGTCGGTATGGCATTTCCAAGATAGGTCTGGTGTTTTGGTATCTCCATGATACTTGGCCTTGTTGGTTACGTTGATTGTTGTCTGGTGTATTTGATATGGGAAGATGATGGGGTTCCTCTTGGTGGTTATCCAAATGATCTCACATTTCGCAGCATTGAACTCCATTTGCCATTTCTTCTCCCTGACTTGGTGGATGTCAAGGTCATCTTGTAGGGCACGGGCATCATCCTGGCTCTTGATCGTCCTATCGAAGAGACAGTCATCAGCAAACATGTCAGTCCTTGACTTCACTCTGGTCGTTGATGAAGACCAGGAAGAGCAGTGGACCAAAGACGCTGTCCTTGGGCACTCCGGACGTGACAGCGGATGCGTGGGAGTGTGAGTCTTCCAGTACCACGCGCTGTGTTCTGCCAAAGAGGGATCCTTGGATTTATTTGAGTGTGTTGCCTCTGACCCCATAATTGTCTAGCTTCATCAGCAGTCATGTGTGAGTCCTTGTCGAATACATTGCTAAAATCGAGCAGGATAGTGTCGATTTGCTCATTCTTGTCAAATCCTTTGTCAAGGTTGTTCCCTGTGGTGAGTAGCTGTGATTCACAAGAGCGACGACGTCGGAAGCCATGCTGGGAGTCAGACAGTATGTTGTTGTTGAGCCATGATGTTACTAAAAATGATATGTTGAGGATCTTACAAGAGATTGATGTGAGAGAGATAGGTCTGTAGTTGGATTGTGTAGATCTGTTTCCTTTCTTGGTCATGCTTTGGGCCAGTTCCTTGGAGTTTGGGGAGCCTGGTGTGTACTTTATCTGGGCCTGCAGCTTTGCGTGGCTTAAGTCCAAGAAGAAGCTTGAGGACACCCTTCTCTTTCACAGTAATGTAGCTCATATCTGGAATATGGCGTTTTGGTAGTTGTGGCGGTTTGAGTCATCTTCTTTAGTGAAGACAGAGGTGAATTGGTCATTTAGTATGTCAGCTTTCTGTTTACTTCCACTGAAGGTTATCCCATCTTTCTTCAAGGGTGCTACTCCAAAGTTTTCTTTCTTCCTGGATTCTTTGTATACACATAAGGGAAGTTATTCTGTAGAAGTTGAAATCTATAGAGACGAAAGAAATATCAAAGTATTTATTTAAAGAAATGCTACTTTTAGATCTATCAAGTGTATTATAGACATTTATACACGTCATAGATGGGCCAGAAGGTGATGATCGGCCCTGAAATGAAAAATGCTCTCGGGGCCAATATTCTTTTTGCGGTTCTACTCTGCTGTGTATTAATCTGTTCTAATGAAGCTCGACCCGGCAACAAATTTATTAGATACTAGTTAGGCTTTTCCAATATAAGCGTTTCCCTCGCATGTCATTATATTGTCATTCAAGTTCATTAATTCCAGTCACCTGCATTGAATATCTAAACCTTTCTGAAATGATATTTTTACTAACCTCTAGAGACTCATTATTGAGGCAAGTAACAATGATTGTTTTTGCTTTATTTATTTATTTATATATATATTTAATTATCACCAATTAAAGGTAAACATAAGTAGATCTAATACATTTATACTAACAGATATTATTAATCTATCTTCAGTCATTGTACGTCACATTGTAAGCCTATGATAACGTCACATGGTTAGCAGCAAAACAAACTGTCGCTGTTCTGTCGGGGGAGAAAGTTACATAATCTAATAACATTATGAAACTAAACAAAAACAGGATAAATCCAATACATGATTGTTGTCGAGATGGAGAAGGGTGATCCGTTTCGCTGCTCGCTAAAGCTCGCCAAGATACACTTTCTCACTCACCGGATAAACCTTCTCCATTCCGACATCAACCATGTATTCTCTATATAATTAAAACAGACAAGTCGATCTAATCAAAAGAAACCTGTATGCGAATATACATGTAAAATGAAAACTTAAAATAGAAAAATGGAAAAAAAGCAACAAAAAATTAAACGGAATTCACAATTTCGATGAACGTCCAAGCGGCAAATTTGAAAATGTTGAAGGCTTGAGATTTGATTGAACCTGTTTATAAACGATAGTGGTTAGATACCTTTCCCCCATTGCACCGAGTACTGCACCGGCTTTGCCAAATTTCAAAAGTAAACGTTGCAAAAAGAAATTGAACAAAATATATTTGACGTAAACTTATTTGGTATGAACGTCTCAAAAGTTACTCAAAGCATGTAATTTAACATAAAAAAAAATTGTTGCCAAACAAACACCAGATTTAATTTTTTTCTGGTTAAATATTTTAACTACATTGTAAACTTTTTATTAAGAACTACATGTAGTAAACATACATGTGGGTATTTTTGAGAGTTAAGCAAAAGGTTTATAATTAGGAAATTTTAAGCGCATTATTGTAGACAAATGAACGGTCCGAGTTCAAATGTATAATCACGAAGGCCTATCAGTATATAAGGCCTTCGTGATTAACTACGAAGCATTTAAACGAAAAACCGTGCATTATTAGAATCTATCACACAATGCAAGAAGAAAAAACAACATTTTTTCTAATGATTGATAAAAATGTGGCGAACTACATTGAGCGTAGAAGTAATTTACCTAAAGTCATTTGGTTTATTGACGTCATATTTGACGTCATATTATGTATATGCATTCTTTTTTATGCTGTGCATATCGTGTAATAATCTACTTGATTGCTATGATCTATTTGATATGGGAAGAGAGTGAAGCGTGTTTAAATTAAGAAAAAGTATATCCCAAACAGTGATATCATGGATATTGTCGCTAAATAAAATCACTGTTTACTATGTGTTTAGAGTTCGTATGCTAGGAATTATGTCACGAGGGCGTAGAATATATAAGTACATATCCATATTCATGCATATTTAAACCACAATTTACTTTATGATTGATTGAATGCTAACTATACACTTATATTTTTCAGCATGTAAACAGAATTATCAGTTTATATTCCTATATGAATTTTGTATCATATACTGCCTTTTTTTTTCTTTTCATTATTTCTTTTACATTTGCCATGATGCGTTTCGCTTAGCCTTTTTGTAACCTTATTGATAAGGATAATCATGTTCTTTCTTATAGATTCAATATTCATATTGAAAAATAGTTTTGTAATATTGTATTAATTTTGTTTCATTTTGAGATTGGTAGGTGCAATTTTTTATGCTCTTCTCATTATCAGTAATATTTTACTCAAGACAAAAAGATATTTCTATTTACTTAGGATATATGCTTTTTATCCGCATGGCTATTGTAAAAATTATATTTCATAATTTCACTGTGAAATAATCTAAATACAATATCAATGTCTACTGAAAAGCACGTAATTAACATCATAAAAAAGGTTTTATATCAATGTTTTAAATATTAATATGCAGTTAAAATCTTGAATGTTTCACTAAAATTTCATATACCTTTAGATGAGTTCTTTATTAGTGAAACAGATGAACTCATTTTGTAATACAATATTAATGATAGAAGCATCAAATGCAAATCAAAGCACGTATTACTGATAATCAATCCGATTTCCCCCATGTAGCACGCGATATGATTTCATATTTTACTCTTATTCCTGGAAATATTAACATTATTATAAATAGATGATGTGATAAAGATCAAACATCAATGGTGACATGATTTTATTAATTGCATTCAATTTAGTTTTTTTTTTTCAACCTGTCTGAGTATATAAAACGAACATGAAAAAGGCACATTACATTAAACAATTTTACATGTTGAATACTTAAATATTGATAAAAGATTGTTTCAACAATGATCAAAGGCATGTCTTGCTTAGCATATGTACCAAACTATATATCTGTTTCATTCTAATAAAAGTCATTAACTATAATGGCTGATTTACGCCATGCCGTATTTTTGCTTTTTCGCCACAAAAGATTCGAAATTGTCGAAAACACGAAGACACGAAAATAAGTCCAACTTATTATGCAATAATCATTATGTTATAAAATATGATATAGCGTAAAACAGCAACCGTAACTAACGCAATATAATTTACATTAAGTAGGTTCTATGAGTTGTTACACCATATAACTTAAAATAAACCTTTCAGAGAAAACGTCATACGTATAGCGAGTCTGTGAAATCATTCTTTAAACATAATAAGTTTAATATCGAGAGACAATGATTGTGTAGATTTTAAAATCCAAATTATTGCTATGCAATAAAGTGTACTGTATATCCTTCATTTTATAAAATACAGTTGTCCCATACAAGTATGCAATATTGTTTATATTATATTTTACGTTCTTAAGTCAAAGAACGTGGTGTTGTTATTAGTTTCAGCACATTAAGTGTTGAAGATTGAGTACCGCTCAAGTCGGTGCTAGGGGGCTTGAAGGATGCTACACTTTTATAATATCTGTCATGAATAGACTAAATAAAACCGAGTCTGACATTTTTATATAATACTGTTATTTTTATTGCTTCCGAAGGATCTAACCTTTTCCAGAATTTTTGTTTGACTATTAATGAAAATATTAATGAAAATATAGTTTATTTAAATGTATAATATCCTAACTGTTTATTAAAAAGAACATTATTTTAAAAAATGGGGTTTATAAATAAAACCAAAAAGGAAATGTTGGGAAAAAAAAACCAAAAAATTAAAAATTTTTTTAAATTAAATTGGGCCTTCCTTTTATTTTTTTTTTTTTTAAACCAAGTATCTTAATAATTTCGACAAAAACTCGTAATCAATAGTTATTGAACGGCTGAGAAGTGTATAGAGGGTGAGTTTTCCCGAGGGGTTAATCCCATCGCTAATTATCCGTGAGCTTGCTGAGCAATAATCACTTTAAAGCAACTTGAAACCAAACAATTGCTTCTCTCTCGATAGCAACATATAAACATTTCTTAACATATTTGACAAAATAATACGCCTTTGTAAAAGATATTATGGAAAGACACAACTACTGTTAATACTTAATTTCAACCTGTGACAAGTATTTCAAAATACTGTCACTGGAATGAAAATAATTCAATTTCACTAAAATATAGTTTCTTGTAAGGTAAGAAGTAAATTAGAACACTGACGTCATACTGTTTAGACTGAGTGTTCATTAATGCACTAACATGACGTCTCTCATCAATATATTTAATCAAATATGGCAGTCACTAATCGTTCGTGTGGAAGAAGCACCGACGTAACGATGTCGATCTCCTGTTTTGTTTTTTATTAATTGGTTCTTTTAATTTAATATTTAAAATTGTTACGTACTAATTATTTTTGCGTGCAAATTAAATGTCACAAGGTACCGAATATTCTAATTATGAAATTGACCCAGATTCAAATCATGCAAACTAATTAAATTATGATTATATTTCATCTAGAATCTCTAATGAACATTCATGCTTAGTTCAATTTCTACTGAACTTGTGTCATTTTATCATGTACTGATGCCAATTATTATCAATTTAATGCGACGTGCGAAATGATGTCGCATTGTGTTCTAATTATGAAAACAATGTATAGTTACAGCGGTTGAGCTTCAAACTGTTAACCAAGCCTTGGAGTATGTGAACCAGATACGGGAAGAGACATGTGGAGCCGGAACTGGGGAAGTTCTTCCTTTACAATTTGACGTCACAGTCTGGAATCAATACACAGACCCAGCTGTTAGGTAATTCTATCAAAATTCAGTACTAAATAAATAAATAAATTGGGTGGATTAACGTTTAAACATATCTGACATATCACACCACGTTAAAAAGTAGATGTTTTCATGCTGTTTATTACCTGTGACGTTAATACGGGTGTAACGTCAATCTGCGTTAGAAAAAAAAATAGCATAGAGATGAATCTGTATAACAGTGACTAGTAAACGTTCTCTTCTACATCATTTGTGTTGCGAGCAGTTTTCAAATTAAAAGATTAACTACGAAAGTGTTGCACCATGAATAATCGATAATTATTAATCATAGTTTATTCAACTTTGCTGACTGGTTCATTATCAGATCAGATTAAAGATCTTGATAATTTTGATTAGTTTCCTTAACCTGAAACGGTTTACAGTTCAACAATCAATAATGGTTTATGCATGAAAGTCTCAATTTAAGTGTAAAAATGCTTTAGGGCAAAGAAGCAATGATATTTGAAGACATTTAAATATGTGTTACATTTAGGTTTTAGATGTAATAAAATACAACTTTGGAGTACGTTTTCACTCAATATTGCGTGGTTTTGACTTAGATGCGCAGTAATGCTATCTAATTTCACAGTATTGAACGATCAAATATGAAGCAACTGAGCGATAAATCGTGCATTATAATATGATGTTACTGAACAATGATTTCTATTCTAACATGCTCGCGGAAAATGAATAGTAGCATTCAGCGGAGAATTAATCTATTTGACACCTTTGTTTATTACAGTCGTATGTTACCTTTTTTAAACCGATAACATTGCAACAAATTATAGCCTTTAAGTCTTTGTTTGATGATGAAATTGTTCTAAACCATGTTAAGCGGACTGTATTACCTACACTTTACTCACTGATATGATTGTCAGAAATTTTCTAAACCTTACTTTATTTTAATCCATTCTTTATCTTTAAATGAACTGAATATTATTTTAGACAAATGCTTAGCTATTGAGGCCCAAAATGTCCTCATGTACACTGCTGGACACGTTCTAGTGGGTAAACGCCTTTTACAGTATGGCAATGTTCATTAGAGTATATTATTGCTTCTTTTAATAGTGATTTCAGTATTGCAACAAAAGATGGCAGATTAAAACCGATCAAACAACTATAAGCAATTTCATGGAACTATAACAAATTTTGATACCATTTCAAAATAACGGTAATGCCCATAGTTTATACAGTATTAGTTAAGCATCCTGATTGTCAAACGATTTTTTAAATAAATAATGTATCTGCCGAAGGCAGTGTAGATTTCATTACATTATGCAAGCGCGTAAGAGAAGTCATCAATAATTCTCGTTAGAAATGACTACTGATAAATCACATACTACAATTAACTTGCACCACATGTGGTCGAAGTTTTAAAATTATGCTTCAAGCGCGGACATAGGGGAATTCAATAACTGACGTTAGATATGATTATCTTGTTGCTTACATGCTGAAACACATATAATAAACCATAACAATTGACATTCAACACATCCGCTAAAAAAATTAAAATGCATGGGTTTCGTTACTTCATTACATTCTCCTTGTCTCCTCTCTCACACTAGAAATGTCATGGGGATTTTTCATTCACGGTCTCCGCTTAAGCTTCTTTTATTTCTTAAATATTGTCATCATAAAAGATTCTCTTATTTTACAGAACAGCAAATTTACTGTCCAAGGTTATTGCCATCAACAATGGGACGCTCGATTACATCGACGACGAACTGTTCTTTCTTCTCGTACGAAACAATGTACACGGGGATACAGTGATATATGGCTCGGGTATTGGACTAGAAAAGGGTGTTTACAGGTTAAAGACTTGTTTTGAATAACGTGAAACGAAAAACATAATTATGTAAAAGCAAACATAAAAACAGCAAACATAAAAATCTCAGGTCATTTCGTGCCTTTTTAACCATTTGCTAGATCAAATCAACCTTTATTACATTCAATTGTTTCTGTCATTTCCTAAAGTATCTGTGGTATCTATCGAAGCTTTCATATTCACCTCTATCAATTGTTATTGTTATGTACTTGTAGGCCATGAAATATGTCTTTGACTTCACTAATTTAGATTCTAATTGATGAGTAACCTAACACTTGACCCTTTTAGGATTTTTTTTATTTATTTGATAATCTGAAATAAAAAGGCATATATAATGCAACACAATGCCTTGTATGGACTGAGCGCTTGAGAAATTTATTTAAAGTAAGAAATTTTATTCTTATATTTATGAAGCGTCTGTTTCCATTTGACAGTAAGTACGACAGTTTTTGTCCCTATGCGTACAAGAAAAATGGAACTGTTAGAGCGCATGATATAGCCATTAACTATGACTACCAAGACACGTATACACCCTGGTGGACGGAGATCAAAGCGAAGAATTTTGATAACGTTCCTATAGTTAAAGATGTGGTTATGTATAGGTACTGTTAGAATTTTTTTAGTGAAATAATCTATGAAAATCTATAAAATTAAACGGATATTGTGTTAAGTAATAATGTTTTAGTGCAACATATAAAATATGAGATGAATAATACAAAGAGTGCATTTTATGTAGACTAGTGGAATGGATATAAACACTTGAGAAAAAGCAATTATCTGAAAGATAAAATAGTAAATTTTGACAAAATGAATTCAATTCTTAAAATGTAAAACATCTTTGATACGACATTATAATGCGTTTGCATTTTATAATCTTATAAATGTTTTTTTCTGCTAAACCTTTTTCTGCTCAAGATTACCCAAGAAGCTACCAACCATTACTGATATATAGAAACGCTTCACAAGTATAGAGAAACTACGTTTTTGTCACCTTACGCATCTAAGCGTACTTCTATGTGCTCTTTGATAACAATTCTAAATACGCTGTTTCAATTCGCTATGTTGAGTTAGATTTGCATCGAATGGTAAACAAGTCCTCACCAGAAATAAAGAAATGATCACGTAATATGTGTGAAATTTTCTGCCCTGAAAACTAAATATTAAGGTTTTGAATCATATTTTTTCCTGGACGTTTATATACAGTATATAATACTTATCAAGTAAAAGTGAGATGGACAACTTGAATTTAAGTTGTTTAAATAATCACATTGCAAGTTTCCTTTCTGATTTTTAACAGAGAAGGAGACGACCATCTTCGTCCAGAACGTGCAGTCTCTTATCCAGTGGCAAAAACAACAGATGGCTACTGGACTGTACCATATTTTGATTGTGGTGGTGGTAACGTCTGGATGGTGACATACGTAGCTCCTCTTCTAAAAGAACATAACGGTTCTGTTGTGTTTCAGTTAGTTTATTTTCATTCAGTTCATCATTGTTTAAAATAGTGAAATGAAAAACAATATTAAGCGTATTAAAATCTAGTACTCAAATGTATATACAAATGTTTCAAAAATTCATTTTTTTACTATATTAGAATGTCGATAAGGACCTGTACAACAGGTTATAAAAGAACGATTTTTATTCATTAAAACACAAATGTATTTAAATCAAACTTGTATGCAATTTATATTTGTTTTTTGTTGTATAGAGGGATAGCATCTATAGACATTGAATTGACGCACATTGACATTAACCAATGTGATGTTGAAGAAGGTGCCGTATCTTCTGGCCTTGATGTATTTCGATCAACACACAGATGTCAGCCTACAACCACTGTAAATTTTCATACACATATGTCAAAACCTCGTTTAAAATGACAAAAACAACAGTAACATTTAAATTAACATTTTTGATTTACTTTGTTAATATAGGAAATAACATTGATTTAATATTGTATATATTTGATTTAAGAAAACATAAGAAAATACAAAATAAAGAAAACGAAATCCCTTAAGAACGACAAAATTGAAAATGCTGCAGGCTCGGTTTTATTGAGCCTGTTCATGGACGATACTGGAAAGTTACCGTCCACGCCCCCTAGCACCGTCTCAAGCATAAATACGGGCTCTTAAAATTCATAGAGTTTATGATCTGGATAAGAAAAGCAGCAACAACACCATTATGTTAACACAATTAAGTGACTGTTAATTTGAATATCTTATCTCTATATTGATATTTCATTTTTTAAATTGCTTTTAATACATTACTTGTATTTACATAAAAATTGAGATAACCTTTGACAAATAAATTTAAAGTTTCTTTTTTCAAAGTAAATGTTATTTGTCTAATTGTGAATTAATTATACTAATGAGATTAAAGGAATTCTACTGAGGTCTGACAGGCAATTTGGTGTAAAGAAATGTAAACAAATATCTAGATACAAATCACTATATTATAGCTAAAATGACAATAATTTACAATATCACAATACAAAAACGCTAGAAAAATGCATATTTCATTTTGTATGAATAGTTTTGTTTCTGTTGTATAAATATTTATATAAAATGTTAACCCTTTTAAAAATTTGACCGCTTAAAGAAACCGTTTCATTGGTTAAGGTATGAATTAGCTTTCTTAGTAAGTTTGCGTAACTTCCAAAATATTTCAAACTTTCATTGTCTATATCTTCTTTTCTATTTTTAGTGTGTCGCTATAAATGGGCAAGGTTTTGTGACAGGTGCTTACAATTGCCATTGTAACGATGGATATTATTTTCCTCGGAAAACAAATGAAACTAAAGCGTACTCTGGAACAGAATTAGATGATTATGTCCGAAGGTTTGGAGAAGTCAAATCGGGAATGTTCCAGTGCGCTGCGTGCGCAACTGGATGTGACACGTGTGTTGACAGTTCTCCATGTGTGCAAGAATATGAAATTCATCTGAAAATCATTCTTTTAGCTTGTACATCGTTAACTGTAATCGGTATCGTGTCCGTTGCGATTGTAACTTACTTTTACAAAGATAACAAGGTAACTTTATTTGTTTGTTTGATTGGGTTTTACGTCACATCGACACAGGTCATATGGCGACGTTCCAGCTTTACTGGTGGAGGAAGACCTCAGGTGCCCTTCCGTACATTATTTCAGACACGAAATGGCACCTGAGTAGAACCACCGACGTTTCGTAAGCTAGCTGGATAGATTCCTCACATGAAAGTATTCAAAGTCCCTGTCGGGATTCGAACCCACAGCGGTGAGGGGCAAGTGGGTTGAAGTCAACGACCTTAACCTCTACAAGGTAACTGTTATATAACGAATGTTTTAGAAATTCATACCATCTTTTCATTCAAGAAATGTGTATGTAACGTTTTGCCATTTATGTACTTTTTTATGACATGTGAAACATCTGCTAAATATAAAATGTAGTATGTTAAGTTGATGCAGTAGCGCATTCAGTATAATAATATTGCACGTTGGAACAAGACTTATTCTACAAAGAAAATATATTAAAACTTAGTGTACATTAAACTTTTATTACATAGATATGTTTCGACACAAGAGGTCTTCCATTTTAAGCTCAACACGGTAACTGCTTTAGCGTTCAGATTTCTACTTGAAAGTTTGTTAAGGGATTAAATACAATATCATCATCAACAACAAATATCAAAAGGCTCCTATATTCTTAGAATTATTCTCCTCATCTTCATTTATTCTTTTCATCTTAAGTTTTTCATTTTAACTTTCTACCCAAGGGATATACATAAATTTATTATATTTATTATCACTCGCATAACATGTGCTTAACGATACATTTTCTTTGAACTTTACATGTCACAAGAAAATGTGATTTCATTTTAATCTTTTTTATTACTAATGAGAATAACAAAATTGATACAGTGTTTGCTCACTCTATTTTCTTTACTAATTTAACTGTCTAGGGGTTTTCTTCATTCTTCATTTAATTTAAATATTTCTTCCCTTTCATCATCGATATCACACATGAAATGGTAGTTTACTCTGGTGCAATGTTGTAACCCTTTTTGAACTTTAATGTAAAATGTTACATGAATTTTATCTGTTTAGCAACAACTTTTGACACATTTCTGTTTGTATCTTATTTCCCCTTTAATGAATTTGCACGTTATATGATTTATAAGATTTGGACATACAATTCTTGATGTGATCAATAATCATAACCACAACTTTTTTCTTAGGTATGCCCGTTTGCTTTAAAAATAGTCGAGCAAGTCTTTTCATTTGGCATCTTTTATTTAATTTCAGTAACCATACTTTCCCCAGTAATAAGTATACCAAAAAAAATCACACAATACATTATCAAAACTTTTTAAAAAAAAAGAAAATATGCATAATAAAATAATTCTTCAAAGTGTTTTGTAATAGGTTTTTAACATTTCTATGGGAGTATTTTATGTAATGTAATCTAAGAGCTGTCTATAATTAACTTTTATTTCAAAAATATAACTAGAAATGATCTAATGCATTTCGTATTTTTCTGTTAACTGTTGGCAACTTTGATTTTTGATGTTCTTTCCCTGTTTATTACTGTGCCATTAGAATATTAAAAATTGCATTTTTTTAAAGTTTCTTTTAACATTTGAAATCCAATTATTTCTTTTTATTTCTCTTTAATGCATATTTCTTAAAAGGAATTCATTGATTTCAGGTAATCAAATCTGCAAGTCCTATGTTTCTCGAACTAATGTGCGTTGGTGGTATTTTGGTTTGTTCACAGGTATATCTTTTCATTTACATTTATAAATATATTAAAAACAAAAACATACAAATTTAAAAGAGGGAACTACTTAAGCTTAGTAGTCAGTTTGTTAGCCTTTCAATCAGATTGGGCCCATATAAAAATTTCACCAAAAATATTTTCAGGTCGCCGGTACAGACCTGGGTGCGGTTCCAAAGTGGATTTATCGATATTTTTTTCAATTAATTGCTTAAATACACGGTGATATTTGCTTTTTAATTTCAGTTTTTTACAACTTATTTCACATCAACTGTTTTGGTATGCACAATACGCATCTGGCCGCAGCATATCGGTTTCTTTATTCTGTATGGATCTCTGGTTGTAAAGACATGGAGGTATTTATTCAGGCAATTTTTTTATACTATTTAGTTAAATATATTTTAGCCGCGTCACGACAAAACCAACATAGTGCTTTTGCGACCAGCATAAATCCAGACCAGTATGCGCATCCGCGCAGTCTGAATATCAGGATCCGTGCTACTCGCTTACAAACCCTTATAACTAAGTAGACGAACGAAACTCATGTTGGATGTTGTTCATGGCCGCGGCTACATTTTATTGCAAAATTTTGCCACAAACACAATTTGCAAACATTTAATACATATATAAATAAACGCAATTCAATGCGAAAAGTGATCAGGTAACCCGGAAAGCATCAAAATATTTTAAAGGGCCTTTTCCTAACATTAGGAATTTAATTATAAACAAGATCGGGCTCTTTGGTAAAATGTCCTGAAATATTGAATGTGAGTAACAATATGGAATATTACTATACTATTTAAAAATAGAGTTATTAATATTATCCCAATTCATCTTGAATGGATTATCGTGCTCTAATAACACTAGATAGACTCATGTTAAAATAACATATTTACTATAAATCTCAATTGAATTAAAATTAGGAACTTTGAGTCAGTTAGACTATTTGCGTATATCTATCCAATATATGTTCGAATTATCTTAGAATACCTTGATCCTATTACTAACAAAGTAAGGTCGATTTCTATTTATATATTCTCTTGGATAGCCAAATTACACTTCACACAATGTTTACTTATAAGTGTTATTAATTTATGATACTTTGAAAAATAAGCAGCATAAATCTGAAAATGTTCTGATGTAACTTTCCTTTATGTGTCGAATTGTATAAAGAGTTATACGTTTTTAGGGTTTTTTTCGTAATGTTTAAAATTATACAAAAAAATTTCCGGAAACTTCATCTATACTTTAATCAGCATTCATCCATACACACAAAATTTTGCAGTCAACATTGCAAACGAGTAGAAAAAAAGAAAGAAAAGAATCCATAAGCATGCATGTATAACATTATAACAAGAACAAAATTATACATTGCATAGGAAAAATATTCACGACTGGGAATCCATTAGTAAATGTGAGCAAACTCCGTCGGGGTTGTTATCTACCTGTCACCATAAAACCTTGTGGGAATCATTCATTATTTCATTAATGACCAGATTCAATACGGGAATATTTCCTGAAATGTTTTCTATATTAAATTAGCAAATTAATGCTTTAATGCGTTCATTGATGGGCAAAAATCATTTTGAATTAATGAAAGTTTATAAGCAATAAGCTGTTGATGAAAGCTTTGATAATTTGCCGTTTTTCTGTATTCATGTTAATTTAAGTGTCCTTATTTGAATCTAAGAATCAGTTATATAACGAATGCTTATAAAAAGCAAGCATTTAAGCCGTGCCATGACAAAACCAACATCATGGGTTTGCGACCAGCATGGATCCAGACCAGCCTGCGCACCCGCGCAGTCTGATCAGGATCCATGCTGTTCGCTTACCAACCCTATTACATGTAGAGAAACTGATAGCGAACAGCAGGCTGGTCTGGATCCATGCTGGCCACAAACGCACTATGTTTGTTTTGTCGTGACGCAGCTCATTTTATTTTTTTATATTTTAAAGAGTTTGAACAAAAATGCATCAAAACTTCAAAGGGAATCACAAATTTAAATGATCTGACTCTTTAAAATACACTTGTATAAATTGTTCATGTCTTCGGAATCATAAATTCAAATAGTTTTGGATTGAATGCCGCTAGCCGGTGCTAGGATGCAATATTGCATAATCCAAATAAACAGCTTCAATCAAACCGAGTTTGCTATTTAAAATACATTACATTTGCTTCTCTTTTTTTTTTTTTTTTTTTTTTTTGCTATCGATCTTCCTTTTTCCCCAGAACAGTTTTTTTTTTGCGGCTGTACAAATCGCCCCGTCCTTCATATTCGTGTCGTTACACTTCACTTGTTGACCGTTGATTTCAATATTGTATAACGGTACTTTGTATCATAGTTTGGAGACCTTTCTGTTGAAAATGTGCCAGAGTTAAATCGTATAAATATACATGCACCGTGCGTTAACTGGAGTGCAGGTATTAGTTACCCGCACTGCAGAGCATGCCCATTGATTGGTTCATTTTGTCTGGGGTTTACATATTGTGACGACGGAGAAACTGAAAGCGATAGAAATATCATATTCAGATGCTCGTTCCTTGGTTACTTTTTTCTGGGGTTTCATATTGTACATTGGGGTTTCACATTTTATTTTTGACTATAATACAAAAGAGAAAGAACATCAAAACACTCGGTAATCTGATTTATACTCGGCGTAGCCCACGCCCCCTCGTACAGATCAGATAGCCTCGTGTTTCGATGCTCTTTCTATTACTTGGATAAAATACTTAAGGGCTTAGGAGATTAAAAACTTTCTATAAATCCTGACGAACATTTAATAAAGCTGAGTAAGTTCTGTTCAATACAGATATGTGTATTTGCTCTTGTATTTTTTCTTGATTAGCAAGAAATATTAAATAATTTCGAACCGATTCCAGATGGGCATTAACCTTGCCTTACATCGTAACAACTTACATTTTAACTGCTAGGTTAAGTATATGATGTATTACAGAATTTCTGCAATATTTACTGTGGGTGCTGGGAAGAGAGTGTACCTTCCAGATAAGGCTCTTTATCAACGGCTAGGTCTTATGATGGGTTTTGTTGTTATAGTTCTTGCCGCATGGACTGTAGGTAAACCACCAGTAATTCAAAAAATTAAGACATCCGATGATCTTCTCTTTTATATTTGCAACTATGGACCAATGGAATACGCCGTTATTTCAGGTAAAAACTAATTATATATTTTATGTGGTCATTTAAACCTAATGCAGGATCTCCTTTCTAAAAGAAATGTGTTTTCTGTAAATTTAGTCGGTTCAATGCCCGATAGGGAACTTTATTTCAATTTTTGTACTTTCTTCTTTTTTGTTGGATTTCTTTTTGTATTTTTTTTAAGAATATGTAACAATTATCACATATAATTTGGCTATTTACGTATAAAAGATATAAGAACTAGAATACTCCACAATACAAAATGGTTGTAGAATAATGATAATATGTTTGATCAAATTAAACATATTTAGATTAACAAGTGTATTTTAGCAATTGATTTACAGGATTAAAAACTATTTTACATAAATGCACTCTCTATTTCATTTAGTGTATAAAACAAAACAGTGTTGATGGTAGGTTATGTGTATGCTAATTCTATATTATTTTGATGTAATGCTTAATTCCCATTTGAACATACTTGGTTTCAAAGTTGGTTTCTCTGAATGTTCTGCTGAATAGTTTGCGGTATTTGTTCCGTTTTATCAAGTTGACAAAAAAAATAAAATGATTTTAAACACCGAAATTTTATATGATTTGTTTGCTTTAAATTGCTGAAAACATTTGTCTCTCAACTTATCTTTTAGCTGAAATACTGCTCCTATTGTATGGCGTGTACCTTTGCTTCACAACAAGAAAAGTACCATCACAGTTCAATGACAAATTCATGACGTATGCGATATACAACGCAATAATTCTTGGAATTTTCATGACATTCATGTCGTAAGTTTATATCATTTTCATGTTCAAACATTTTAAACTTGTCAAAATCCCTGCATATTAATACTAAAATTCTACTTCAATTTTAAACAATTTCTATTGGAAAAATAGTAATAAATCAACATTGAACTGTTTTTTAAATAATAAATAAACTTAAATAAATTCCTTTACACTATTCATATCATATTTACGTTTAAAAACTTATTTTAACATCTGCATTTTACATAATTATACTTTTGATATTAGGCGTCTGGTAAATTGCATTTTTAGATTTAACAATTTTGCGCCGGTTGATCTGTTTCTAGATGAAAGTAGGAAGTTTCGATGTTGATTAACTTATTTGGCTATGGTAATCCGTCTGTGAAAGTCTAAGCCATGTGGTTGATGCTGCAGCACCTCTGTTATGATAATCACTTTTGTATATTTTCCTTTCAGTCGTCTGCTCATAACAGTTATCGGGCCTGATATGTCTCTAGTGTTTCAATTTCTCCAACTCCAAGTGTTTGCTTCAATTACTCTTCTTATCATTTTTGTTCCAAAGGTATGTTTAAGTCCGATATAAAAGGGTTATTACATGCTACGAATATACATACAAAAATATGTGTGATTAACAAATAAAAGAGTAAAAAATAAACATTGTTCTTGAAAAATAACCTAAATTATTTGAAAAAGAAATTTGTATTTTCAATGGAGAAAACACGCTTATTGTACTGCTATAAGAATAATTTCTTCAAGTAACTACTCTTTCTACAGGAAAAGCTATACAATTGTAAACTTATAATGTTATATTTTCGATCCTTGAAGATCGTTCAGCACGACATTTTTGATGTGTATACATGTTATGTGGTACTTTTAATTTCTTCTATTTGGCCATTTTCAACTTGGGTGGTTCCAGTATTCCTACTTGAATACTGTATAATCACCCTTAGGATATGTTGTCTGCTTTTTAAATCTGTCTTTTGACGTCTTATCTGTGATATGCAGGCTTCATAACCTCTGATCACCTTTCAAAATTCCATTTTATTTAGTTCCGCCCATTGTTTTCTCGTTTAGGGCAAAAGCATTCTTTTACTTGGGGACCATACGCCGCTTTTCATGGAATGGCACTACTGTGTGACATTGAAGGTTCCATGATAACCGCCGTATGAATACATCTGCGGATGGATGTTTCTAAATTCAAAATTTCACCATTTTTGTGTTAAATGTTGAATTCTGCTTAAGCCGGTGCTAGGGGGCGTGGACGGTAACTTGCACTTTCCAGTACCGTCCATGAACAAGCTCAATCAAACAGAGCCTGCAACATTTTCAATTTTGTTGTGTTGGACTTTCTTTAGGGATTCTGTTTTTCTCTATTTTACATTGCTTATTAGTTTAACACTGCAATTATAGGTTATGTTATTTTGAAATGCAACTGAATTTAAAGTTAAACGGTTTTATAGCAAATTTATTACGTAATTATAATGAAGAAGAAGAAGGAGGATTAGGTATAAATTTTCTTTTATTTATACAATCACGGATATACATTTAAGAATTTTACCTCTATTTAAAGTTGTTTCGCGCACTATGATTTTCGCACCGTGAAGCTATTTTGATACCTACATATATTTCTATTACAATAAGACAATAATATACAAAATATTAAATTATCTCTAGTTTATAGCTGTCAGAAAGGCAAAGGAAACTGGCGATCAGAATAACACATTCTCTAGTCTCAACGGCCAAGGATTCGGAAAAGGTCGATTTACAAAGCAGTTATCATCCGCGCTGGATTTGAATGTGAACTTTCTTAAATTCCTAGTGGAAGCCACAAATAAATCAACACAAACAGACGACACATTAGAAAGCGAGGGTGCCACTTACACAACAGTCGACGACACAAAGTAGTTCTTTGGTTTTGAGATTAAAAATAAATATATATAATTTGAAACATCGAATCATATATCATAAATTGTTGTAATGCAATAATGTCACTTTTCACAATGTTCCTGTGAACTAATTGCATAATTAAACTTAATGTTATTTTTGAACTGATGATACATAGACATTTAGTAAATTTGTATAAAAAGTTCATATAGACAGTATGTAATTATGGTGTTTTATTGTGCACGAATCATTTCAGGTTATCCTCACATTTACATTAGTTTGCCTAAAGCAACTCCACCGAGGTCCAAAAAGGTTATAACATAAAATTTGAATTTCTTATATAAATCAGCAAGGGGTTATAAAAACAGACATGCAAATGATAATCAAGAAATATACTCAGAAATAAATTGAAACTCGTATGTCTATGCTATTCTTAGCGATATTTAAGTGAAAACCGTTGCAACGCTTTTCATTTTTTGTAAAGTAAAATTAATTTTACAACACTTGAAACTATGTTGAATTGATGTAACATTTACACATTTACATGAATTGCGTATACCGGTAATTTGTAAAATATATATTATGATAACTTGAATTTACAATATACAGTTTAAAATTCCAGATATCACAAATGTTGTTGATTTTGTTTGCTTTAAGTACTTGATATTCATAAATGATTATTCTACTTTGACATATTTCATGAATTGAGCCACGTCATGACAAAACCAACATAACGCGGATGCGCAGGCTGGTCTGGATCCATGCTGGTCGCAAACGCACTATGTTGGTTTTGTCGTGATGCGACTCATTATTGTTTTATCAATCGATTTTTTGCCCATGAAAGCTGTGTATTTGATCCAAAACATTTTTTTTAAATACGACTGTCAAATATAAACAAAAAGCGGTTCAAGGGAAAATTTTTATACGTGATGATTTTAAACAAATTATTAAGGCTAGGTTTACAGGGTTTGACTGTCTTCAAATAAATAACAGATGACCGAATGACTGAAAGGAGATTTGTTTGAAACCTTTGATAATATTTCCTTTAAATATTTTTTTTCTTAAATAATCATTGTCGATTACCAATTACACACATTTTGTAATTTAGTAGAATTCACTGAGACAACTTTTTTTATTACATTTATATATCCCTGTACTGCCACTTTCCGATTAGCTAACAGATTTTTCTTCAATAACTGACCGTGAAATTATATATGTAAAATAAATCTTACAATTCTGCTAATATTATCATTTAAGCTAATAAATGCAACAACTTTTTAAAATTTTACCTGAGTTATTATTATGAATCGAGGACAAATCATTACTGACCCATTTTCCTGTTTTTCAAAATTTCACAACCACTTTTCAATCAGTTAACAAAATATATACTGTACCACATAAAAAAATGTCATACAATGTTAAAATATCACCAGCTATGTATTTTGAAGAAATTTTGACTAACTCAACTTCAGATAATGGTAATAAACAATTTTAACCTATTTATAATGCCATTTTTCAATTTTGATGTCTATTTGCAGTAGTAAAGCTGTCAAAATTGGGGTATGGATGTACATCTCAATTTGCATAACAGAAAAAGCATGTTCTTGTGAAAGTTTTAGGATCTAAGGGTCTATATGACCCCATTTTAGCGAAAGCATACTGAAAAGTTATCAGATAGAATGTTTTTCCTTGGTTAAGTGACTGTTACTTTACTGACGTATTACTATCCAATTAAGAATTGTATGGTAAAATATGTACATATTAAAATTATAGCTTTTGAAGTGTAGTATACATTATGAATTAATGATATTGAAACAGTTGTCAAACTTAATATCCATTTCTGCAGACTGACAAAAAACTGAGTCTGTAAATCAATTATTTTTAGAAAATTATTGCGATTTGTAACTGGGTAAATAAAGGATTAGTGGAAAACACACATTTTACATATTTTGAACTAAAATACTGGTATTTTCTTTTTTATCTCCATAACTGACATTGCTGCTGATAAATGTAGTCCAGGCAAATACAAGATGTGCTTACAGTTTGGTTACATGACAAATAAGGTCAAAATTTACAAAAATAAAGAATTTCTAGGGATGATTGAAAAGTGGTTGTGATTGAAAACTGGCAGTATGTGGATACAATAATAGTTTTTTAATCATTTAATGTTCAAGCAATAAACTTATTCTTAACATTGTGAAATTTTTAAATATTGTATTATTTTAAATAGTGAAAATTTAAAATACATTTAAATATGATTTTAATACACATAATAAATGAAAGGTAAATGTGTGCGTGCATGCGTGTGTGTGTGTTTTGTTAAATAAGGTTTTGTAACAACTTCTTTGCTAATTTACCCGTTTTAAATACTATTGTTAATACATTAGATTGTAAGAGTAAACAGTCTGTTAATGACGCCTTAAATAAATTTACAGATACAATGCGGAGTGTTGCAGATCCTCTTTTTTCATATACATGTAATTTGCAATTTAGAAATGTTCATAACTATGATGCAGAAAAATACATGAAGCACTCAGAATGGTTTGGTAAAGATTGCATTGATGCACGAAACGTATATTTAGAATCCTTAAAATCATTTAACTGTTGTAAAACGGATGAAAATAGAGTAATTTTGTGTAATCATAAATCTGCTTATAAATCTGTTATTACAAAGAAGAAAAGTATGTTCTATAGAAAGAAAATGCAAGAAATAGAAAATTTGAAAAAGAATAAGCCGAAAGATTTTTGGAAATATGTAAAAAAAAAACGGGAAAGGTTGATAATAAAATACATTTAGAAAAATTTAGAGAATATTTTTCTAATTTAAGCAATGACTTTTTTCAGTGTTACAATGCTGAAGCTGAGGAATTTTGTGAAAATGATGATTTTACAATTACTAATGAATTTTTTACTGATTACTTGTTCTGAAATTTTATCGGCTGTTAAAGCACTGAAGCGTAATAAAGCTTATGGTAATGATTGTTTATTGAACGAATATTTTATAGAACAGAACAGAACATTTATTTCACTCGTACATCGTGCACATAAATAACATATTTACACAACACAATTATAGTCACACAATCTATATTAAACAAAACAAATGTTATATTAACCAATGAGTTATTAAGAGGATGATAATGATTATATATCTTGACTCATTTGTTTATTTCTACGATTAAAAGCAATCTTACTAAATTTACAAAGTTTAACAAGAGTATCTTTTTCCTTGCAATTTAACAAATTCGAGAAGTTTTATACATGTTTTGTCTAATATT